>NC_035109.1:130197720-130502337 GCF_002204515.2 Aedes aegypti | reverse complement strand
CAAGATCTGGCCACCGTTTCAAATTTTCTCCCAATAATATCCATGTCATCCGCGAAGCAAACAAATTGTCCGGATCTCGTGAAAATCGTGCCTCGACTGTTAAGTCCGGCTCTCCGCATAACACCTTCAAGCGCAATATTGAACAACAGGCACGAAAGTCCATCGCCTTGTCGTAGTCCCCGCCGAGACTCGAACGAACTGGAGTGTTCGCCCGAGATCTTCACGCAGTTTTGCACACCGTCCATCGTTGCTCTGATCAATCTTGTGAGCTTTCCGGGAAAGCTGTTCTCGTCCATGATTTTCCATAGCTCTTCGCGGTCGATACTATCGTATGCCGCCTTGAAATCGATGAACAAATGGTGCGTAGGGACCTGGTACTCACGGCATTTCTGGAGGATTTGCCGCACGGAAAAGATCTGGTCCGTTGTCGAGCGGCCGTCGATGAAACCTGCTTGATAACTTCCCCTTGCCAGGAAGGATCTCTGATATGAATATTGAATGAGTTTTTTCAGTCTTCCTCAGATATATCCCTGAAAAAAAAAACTTTTGGAGAAATTATTCTTTTAACTATTTGAAGAATCTCTCACTAAGTTCATCTTCGATAAAAGTATCCTTCTTACAGTTACGAAACATGTAAGGTTCCGTGGGGTAAGTGGATACAGAAAAATCAATAGTCAACTTCATTGTTATGTACAGCTAACATTAATAATGTTAATCAAACTTTTTTCTGTGGATGAGACGTGAGGGACTAATATACTTCAAATCACCATCTATTTTAATTTTTTTGATTGTTATGTAATGAGTATGAGGAACTTGAAAAATTTGCGCCAAATGATTCACTTGCCCCACCATGGTGGGGTAAGTGGATCACCAATAAAAAAATCTATTCTCAAAACAAATGTGGTGTAATTATGTACAGTATGTTTGACATTACGCTTGTTCTTGTTATTAGTGCTATTTACGTTACATTTTGATACCTTTAAAATTAAAAAGTAACTTTATTTTGCCAAAATATTATGAAAAATATTTAAACATTAGTTTACACTAATTCGAACAAAAAAATATTGTAACTAGGACAATTTGGAGAAAAATCATCCATTGAATACTCATAAGTTTTACAGAAGTATTGTAGGATTATTCCTAACGATGTTTTTGAAAAACATTAATAATTTAAAAATATTAGTTACATTTACTTTTGATTAACATACTGAAATCTTTTTATTCTATTTATTAATTTAGTTGTTCCATCTGTCTAGAACAATTAATATGGTCAAATAAGGTTTCTTAATATGCTTTCAATTGAAAAATTTGTATACTTTGCCTTTTTTGCTATTAAACAAAAGATATACCACAAAAAGTTTTGTTTGAATTTTGCAATATTCATTCTTTTATATTTTTTATATCAGAAAGATTGATATCCCTTTTAGGTGGATTAATTCAAATTTGCTATGGCCACTTTGACAAATTTAAGATAGGAATGGACAAAGTTAAAGGAAAACAACACTTGCGGATATTGAAGCTTACTTAATTTCTTGTAAGTAGTCTGCCAACAAATGATAATAATACTTGATCCACTTACCCCACCCCATGAAGAAGTAGGGGTAAGTGTACCATGTCCAATATATCTGTATTTATTTATAAAAATCACATATTTTTCATCGATATTCATTAAATTAGAACTGAAATGCACACCATGTGTTGAAATAACTAATAGTATTCGATTTTAGACTGAGATACAATGGATTTTTGATTGGTAGAAAACAATTTTGAAACTAATTGATTTTTGCTGCTAACAAGTTTGCTTGTGTTAGTGTATGTGTAGTACCAGTTTTGCAATAATATTAGTGTGTACGTAAGAATATAACCTAAAACGAAGCAATGGTGCGAAAACATTCAACATATTTAAGAATCTATGCTTAATATTGGCGAATGATCCACTTACCCCACTGATACACTTCCCCCACTGTACCTTATAGTAAAGTTACAGAAAAAAATCTAAGAGTTATGTCCACAGAAATGTTTCGATGATATTTGAAAAAACGACAAAATATGATGAAACCAAGAAGAAATCCTTCAGTTTGAATTCATTCCTTAACTCCTGATAAAAATCCTTACAACGTTAATGCACAGCAGTTTTCATAAAATACCATCACAGAAGTCTTCATAGAAATGTTTACAGAAGATTCACAAAAGTCTCCGCAGAAAACTCCAGGAGTCAGTGATAATTGTAAGTAACCAAATGCTGTTCTTTTTTTTTTCAAAAAAATGTCCAAGTTCAGGGCTCTAGATTCTAGCTTCTGCTGATCCTAGTTGGCTGAAATTGAATGACATTATTTATTATTTTTCAAAAGTTCCCAAATCCAAAAATGCGTATGCTTTTCTGATTTCAAATCACAAAAGGAAACCTGGAATTTTGATCCAAAAAATCTTCTAAGGCCTAAGGTTTCGAATATGAGAAAATCCAGTTTCAGCTTATATTTTAACGTTCAAGTATGAAAAAATGTAATTTCCGTTAAAAATCATGTTTTTGGGCAGTTTTTGCTGAATAACAATGCTGAAAAACTATTATTTTAATAAATGTGTAGTAGGCACAGTAAAACAGTTTTGGAATCGGTTAAGTATTCATAAAATTATGGTCAAACAAAAATGTTTTTATTTTTTAATTAAATGAGGAAAACGATTGGAGAAAACTTCTTTTGACTAAGACTTTTGATTTTAGACAAATTTGATGTTTTATGAACTTTATATATACATCAAAATTTGAAAAGAATGATGCCTAGAGCTTCAAAATTGATTAGAAAATAACAAAATTGTGAAAACTTCACTATATATTCTATAACTTCAAAATTCACCTTTAAGTCGCTTGCCCTACCTCTAAATCTCAATATTTTTGGCTTAAACTTCGAGGTTTTTCTCCTTATGAGATGGAAAACAGCACACGAATTTTCGATTTTGGGAAGCCGCAGCCTAATATACAGATCAATCAAGGCAAAAGTACTGATTTTAATGTGGCAACCCGTATCAACTGACCATACTGCATACTTCAATTCATTTGCGCCAGCTCATGGAACAACGAAATGAGCTGAAATTTTCAGGAAGTCTTCCTCTAACCATGAGGAATAATCCTGGGGGTGCCTCGTGGAATTATTCAACTTCATTATTCTCCCATATTGAACTGGGCCAGTCTAATCTCTATCAAACAAATTTTCGAAATTTCTCAATTCTGGATTTTTTCAACCGTTGGTGGACCTGTTACCAAGAAAAGAAATTGAAAAACTTAGCTGACTGTGTAAGGAAGAAGATGATGGATGTCCTTCATAGCTCAACACTGCATGAGCATGAGTATGATTGACCACCCACAGTTGCTTTTCCGTTATTGCAAGAACAGCTGTACTTACACAGGGAACCAACAGACGCTACTCAGGATCAGTAGCATATTCAATGTGTATGTACTGATGCTCTCATTATTATAACAAATAATAACGGCGCCGGTTGCGTCCGAATGCAGGTCAATTTTGGGTTGGGATGAAAATATTGACGTTCTTTGGAGTAAGAAGCCGAGGAGTCCTCTGCACTTTCACGAGAAAACACTGGGAGTTTGGAAAGGATTCATTTTGGCAAACGATATTGATATAATTTGAAATATTCTGAACCGATAATCTTTTCGTTATCGCAATACGTGAACCAGGCACGACTGTTATTTTGTCGCTCGCTGGACTAGAGCATGCAACAGGATGTCAATTTTATGCATTTTTATATAAACCATTGCCTCCATAGAAGTTCCAAAATGGTCTACGCAGAACATTCTAGAAGTCTAAGTAGCAAACCTCACAGAAGCAACTACGATTTCTCCACAGAAGTCTTCACAGCAATATCCATAGGAATTTTCGCAGAATCTTATCAATCTATAAAAAATAAATAAATTTTGTCTTTAAACAAGCTTTTCATGTTCAAACAAATTTTCAGGCCAGCCATGTTGTATGCTGTACCAATATGAACTAGCTGTTGCAATACCAGAAAGAAAGCTCTGCAGAGGATTCAAAATAAAATTGTGAAAATGATTCTGAAGCACCCTCCCTGTTATAGTACTAATGAATTGCATAAAATATGAACATAGGAACAATTGCCGAATAAATTATAGACAAAAATCGTTGCAATCTTTTATTCCCACGATAAATGCGTTATAGAACTAGGTTAAGTAAAGTTACCAAAATTTCAATAAATGCTTAATTAAGTTTTACCAAATTAGGATGATGGTGATGTTAAATACAGAACACCTAGATTAAAAAAAAATGAATGTTATATTTGGAATGATACCAATAAAGAACTAAAAATAAAACAATCGAATGGTTAATCTTTCATACAACCTAAACCAAATAAATTCGCCATTATTTAACTAAACCAATTCAATTGCGTGAATAATGAAGACATCGCTAGAGCTACGTCTACGTATCTGTGATCCAACATCTCCCCTGCTCTCCTCAATATTCAACCAACGATGGTGCGGTACTGGCAGTGCGAGAGGGTACCCCATTTTCCTGTAGCAGATTAATGTGATTTTTATGCGAAAACTTTTTAATATACTCCATTTGCTCTCTTGGTTGGGATCCCCCGCCGAAGGTCATCCGTTTACTTCTAACTACCCGATATTGATGCTCTTTACTTGGTTGGTTCGGGAACAGTACACACAGCGCTTCCAAGTGAGGTCAGGACGAAAGACCACTCTCGACTGGGTGGTGGTGGTGGGAGTATTTTCTGTCCATCGACGACGAAGACGACAGTGTTTGAGTACGAAGCAGAAGTTTAGCGAGAAGGAATTGAGGCCTGGGGCTAAGGTTTTACTTCCCTCCTAAGCTGGGTGCGAGGTTGGCTGAAAATTTCAAGGGCGACCTACACCGAAGTGTTGCTATTTCACGGGATAAATGGTGTGCTTGCGTACATTTCGGCTTAGGGCGTTGGATGATTGAACCGAGAAATGGCTCGGTCGGAAAGAAATGGCAAACGAATGTGTTTTGTTTGAAGGATTTCATTGGGGGAGGGGCTGAGGTTGTGGACGGTAGGGCTAAGTAATTTTACAGTTTAATGGGTTTTGAGATTTTACGAGTTGGTAAAACAAGAAGTTTATGTTGATGATTGAAAAGTGATGTTAGAGGTGAAAGCGAGTTGACTTTTTTGTCTATTGAAAATGAGCACCGTTTTGACTCATATTCCGAACATGTGCACTTAAGGTCAACAGTAACTTCAAATGCATCTGATTGGCATAAATTGGCTGATATTTGTGTAAATTTTAATTAATCCGCAAAGCCTAACTGTTAGCTGTTGGGTGTACCACTAATAATATTGATTTAACTAACTTTAGTATTGTTTTAACGTAAAAGAATGGAACAACATTTTGATTCAAATGCCGAACACTGTGCTTATGCTGTCTCATATTCCGAACACCTTGATTCAAATTCCGAACAGCACGAACAAATCGTATTCAAATAAATAATTTTGCAGATAAATTTATCTGAGCTTGTTCTACTGGTCTCAAACTCGAGAGTCATCACTACTCCCGCGGTAAAAATTATATTGTAAACTTTTAAATTGAATTGTAATTGACTGCCATTTCCTTATTATTTGGTGACATATTTCAGCAAAACATTTCAACCAAATTGCCATACAAAAACCGAGTGTTCGGAATATGAGTCTGTTCGGAATTTGAGACAAAACGGTATTTTGCTATTGTTGGAAACATGAACTTTTAACACTCACTTATTGGCAAAAAGGAGATAATCTAGTTAGATATATTAAACATGAGCATGAGCATGATTTTTTTTCTTTCTTTATTATTGAGACTTTTAGCCCTAGGCTGGTTCATCTCATAATGAGCATGATTAACCGCCCACAGTTGCTACACTGTTATTGCAAGAACAGCTGTACTTTCATAGGAAACAAAAAGACGCTACTCTGGATCAGTAGAATCTTCAATTTGTAAGTACGGGTGCTCTCATTATAATAACAAACAATAATGACACCAGCTGCGTCCGAATGCAGGTCAATTTGGGATTGGAAGGGAAATGTTGGCTTGTTACTTGATTTCTGGAAGCCGAAGATTCCTCTGTATTACCACAAGAAAACACTGGGAGTTTGGATGTGGGGAAGGACTCATTTTGGTAAACGATACAGATATAACTTGAAATGATGATAACGGATGACTTATACCGATAGTGCGGTTGTTTGCTTCACAACAGCATGCAACAGATTCAACGGATTAAACACTACTCTCTAGTTAAATATGTTAAACATGGAAAATAATTTAAGTTGCTGGAGGTACCCAATGGTATCTCTACAGGTCTCCCCAGAATCTGATGCTAGCTAGTTATTTACAGATAACTTCAGGTAAATCTATGATCCTGTAACAACAAAAAACTCATATAGGGTGCAGAGCTACTTGGGCACTTGCATGATTCACTTTGGCATGGGAGGTTTTTCTCGACCGAATTGTCTGAATTATTTGCAATAAGAAGCACTATGCATCGTTATATTGTGGCCAACTGTAAAGTCAGTAATTTTTAAAAACCCCACTGCCGAAGTGAATCAAAAGTGCCAAGAGTAGGATCCGGATCCCTATAGATATCATTCTCGAGGAGTTCCATGAAATATTTCAGGGGTCCTCTCAAAACTTCCGCTAGAAATATTTACCCAGACATCTTTCGCCTCCAGATTTGTTGATGGCCAAATACTCCGGTAATTTTTCTAACGATTCCAATAACATTCTATACAGTAAGCAAATGAAACCCCAATTTTAGTACCTTACCATTTGGTTCCACTTGAGTTCTATAGTGGAATTGAATATAGTACTAAATTCGGGTTTTCATTCACTTTTAAGTACTCCACTAAAGCTCGAAGATTTATTAAAATCTATACAGGTTATCCTATTCAATTCCACCATGATTTTTTTCCAATAATTCTTCAAAAAGTTTCAACCAATCCTATAATAAAGATGCAATTAATCTTTCATCAATTCCTTTTAAAATAACTTTTGGAAACGTGATTTTTCAATTTTGCGAAAAAAAAAAGGATAACTTAGATAATTTGTAATTCTTCAGCACGAACAGCACTTTCCAGGTATGCCTTGTTGGATTCTTGCAGAACTTACTCCAGTTATTCAAACAAGGATATTTTGACATCATCTTTAGCAACTAGATTGGAAATGTTTCCAAGAACACTCATTCTTTTTCCAGGGAATCGTTGAAGGACTTCTTAGGCAACTATTCAAGAAATTCTTTCGGGAGATCCATTTGATATCCTAAAATTATTTTTATTCCAATGATTTCCTAAAATTAAGCCAACAATATAAGAACACTCAAAAGAAATGTATAATTCTTTCTAAGAACATTTTTAATGATTTATTCTTGTAATTTTTTTCATAAAACTACATGAATTATATCGGGAATTCTTCTAGCGATTTCTCAAGTGGCATAATTCAAACCAAATTTGATACTGGGGACGGACTTGGTGCAGAACACACGCCTCTCACGCCGAGGACCTGGGATCGAATTCCATCCCCGAGATAGTCACTAAAAATTTCAGTAACGACTTCCTTCGGAAAGGAGGTAAAGCCTTCCCGAGGAGGAAAGAATAACTCGGCAATAACTTATGCATACTATATTTTGGTATCATACCCCAATTAGGTATTGTTCAGTTATCAATACCTCATTTTGATATTATAATAGTATTTGAAAAAAATGTTTAAAACAATCAAAAATACTTCATTTTGGTATTCGATAGCTATTGAGGACTGCTGGAGGTATTGAACTACTATTGAAAAATTTCACTTTTTTATGAAAATCCATCAAGTATTATTTAGGTATTGCAATACCTGATCTAATTATCAGCTTGGTATTTGTAGAATATGAAGAAGGTATTATTTCAGGTATTTTACCTCTTATGCAGGGCTCATTCATACCTCATTCAGGTTGTCAGTATTGGAAGTTATCTGGTATGGAATACCTCAATTTGGTATTCAGTAGTTATTTTCTTCTGCTCGGGTTTGGTTCCGATATGAACTAGTCCAGGGCTAAGAATCTCGTTAATAAAGAAATAAAAAAAAAGCTCATCAACCGAAGTGCCAGGTGCTTCGCGACCGTTTTAAAAATTTTACCAAAATCTTGGACTATCCGATTTTTGTTTTTGTTTTAAAATTTGCTTCTAATCATACGGACCAAACCATACCTAGAATATTCAAGAGCAGAAACAATAAGTAGAATAAAACAACCTATCGTGCTGTGAATTTTATCGATAAGTTACTCGTTCGATGCGACCAATTGATCGAATTTTCATGTGAGAAAAATAGGAAAATAATCACCATCGTTTTACAAATTTTCAAACTAAGTTATTTTGCTCAAAAATTGAGTATTGTTCATAAAAATCTATCATTGTATTACACTGTATATGTGTCAGTGAATCATCGATTTGTTTTCGGCGAGAAGTAACGTACACATAAATTGCCAGATTGTCCGGACGTTTCGGTCGTTTTACTGGCCTACGACCATCTTCTGCGGACTCTAAAATATATTTTTTACCATTTAGAACACATCAAAAACATAAAATTAACAACTTACAATCTTCTAGCCATTTGTTTACAGTTGAACGGCCATAACTTTTACAAACATCATAATACATAAATTTCTACATACAACATACATACAAATATCTTCTGGTCATGTGTTGGTAATAGATTTAAGCTTAGTTATAATAGAGTTGTACGCCGTCTTAAAATTGGCAGAGTCTTTCTGTTTGTTTACAACACTATCATCGCCTCGTATCTTTATGTGAAAAGTTTCTGTTATTAATCTAGTGTAGCTATTTGTAACTTTGTCAAGTATTTTTGTCTTGTCAAAGTCGAAAATATGTCCTTCTTCTATAGTATGTTGTGACTATCCTGTACCAGATATGTTTTTTGTTTTTACATTATACTTATGTTAATTTAAACGTTTACACAAAAATTGACTTGTTTCACCAACGTACGATTTTTCACATGCATATATATCTGGATTGCGATGATAGATTTGGATGAAGGTTTATTTAAATTTCAACGAAAAAACTTGCTTTTCATTTTTGATTATTGGTGATGATGGATTCTTGAGCCATGATTTATCTTCATTGTATGATGTATATGACTTTATGGTGGATGACGTAACACATTTTTTATGAGTGTTATACATACGATGCAAAACTGTCGATCATTATCGAAGGTTCATTACCTCGGAATTTTAATAAAATTTTCCGCATTCGACTAAAATTTTGTAATTGAAGGTTAAAACATTTTTATTTTTCATTTAGTATGGAAAACAACCCTTATAGTTAAGAGCCAGTTCATGAGCCCTTTCATTTATCGATGTTCTTCGAGCGGGCTGAAATTTTCAGAGTTTATTCTTTCATACAAATTTCAGATTTTTGTTTTTAGGAGAAGTGGGACAAAATGACCCATGTTAAATGTTGCAAAATTTGCAGAATCACTAAAACTGCTACAACTATAGTAAAAATTTGAGAGAGACTCGCAAAGAGGAAAAATATCAACGCCATATGCAGCCCAGATTCCTCTGTAACGAAACGTCAAATGCAGCCCGTCGTTTTTATGGCTGAAAAAGTGAATAGTATTGTATTCAAAATAAACCATTATTAAAAACCTCACTCAGTTTTTCCAAAGATGCTGATAAATGTAAACACAAGACAAGCTATTCATAATGTCTGTATTGAGTACCAACATCAAAGTTTCAAAATTAGTTATATTTTTGATTCGCAAATTTCAACATTCTATCATGCATATCAAATTTACATCGATTTTCAGTAGTTTTTGATTAAGTTTTGTGTTGTTTCCTCAAAATTTAGATTACAAAAATCCCTAGGTACAACATCATTCAATTTCATTGTAATGAAACTCAGTCCCCATAATTGGGTTCTGTCCTGTTGGGCCGAATGTTGTTAGGCCAAGGGCCATTAGGTCGAATGCCGTTAGGCCGAAAATGGACGATAGTTCGAATGAACCGTAAGATCGAATTGCCATAGGTCAGGATTATTTGCATTACCAAGATTCCTACAATATTCGCTGGGAAATCTGGACTAGAAAGAACAGCCTGTGTTTAAAATAAGGGAAAAAAGCAAAGATGAATATGTTAGCTATTTGAAATAGTAAATGATCAAATGTTATTTCGGCCCAACGACCCTTTCGGCCGAATACAACAATTTTATAATTTATGAACTGAGGTATCTGGAATTGATGCAATAAATAAAAAATAAAAAAATAAGACACTTGTATTTTTTGTTCAGAAATTATGTGTACATACTAGGGCGTGGCTTATTTTCCAAAAGTTTTCAAAACTGATAATTTGTGTGCTCGTATGTATTCAAATCACATTAAAAGAGAAACCTCAAAGTTTGTGCTAAACATATTAAGATTTAGAGGTGGAGCAAGTTTAAAAAAAAAATAAAATTAATGAGAACTTTGTACAACATCAAATTTTGAAACTAATCTTAGTAAAATATAGAATTCTTCAAATTTTTCCTCATTTTATTTTAAAAAAATCATCTTTGTTTGACTTTTACTTCATAAGTATTTAACCGATTCCAAATCTGTTTACATATTTTTAAGCAAATTAAGTTGTTTTCAAACTGTTCATACTACACATTTTTCTAAAAATGGTTTTGGCTTCGTTATTCGACAAAATCTTGAGTAGAAGCATCGGATTGCTTTGCGGTCTTCGGTAATGTTGTTCATCGTAGAAATACCTATCGAGATCTGTGTTCAGAATTTTTATAGATGTCAATGGGCGACCTTTGGCGATCTTTCTTCGCAAAAGTATGTTTTCCCATAGTAAATCCCATACAAACTTTGAACGGCTGGCGCTAAAATATAGTTTCTTCAATCGAGCTGAAATTTCGCACAGTTGTTATGGGACCTAAATGCAATCCAAAAAGTGGACTGGAGCGAGAATCTAAATTTTTCATATAACCATGTTCCAGGCTAATGTATATATTGTCGGAGGGAAACTAGAATATTCTGAACATGTCTCAACTTCGAACATGCCAGAAATGTCGGGAAAATGGGTGGACTGCCACGCACTCTGTCCTACACTCAGCGAACTGGACTATCGAAATTCATACATTGTGCCTTATGAAAGATGGAACGATTATCGCAATACGAACGCTTTATGTATCGTTTTAGCATCACTCCGCACCAAGGCGTCGATAGGCGCGGGGTGTACGCACGAGCCTATCGATCGCAAGGTTCTAGGTTCGATTCCAGGTTGCCGCGAAAACTATTTTTGTTTTCAAATTTCGGTTTTAAAAGGCAAATTTATGAATTTCAACCCGATTCCTTGTGGCGAAATTTTCATAAGAGGTTGCTTTGTTTATCGATAGTCCATTTGCCTGAGTGTATCCGTTGCGCGCGATGACAGTGATGAGGGTGAGCTCCCTCGACGGTGATTGCGTGCGCGCGCATCACTCATGAGTGATTGTTTACACAGTGAGTGACCGCGCACTGCTGCTGGCTTTGGGTGGGTTGAATGCTGCTGGTGATGATGTTGCTCCCGCATTTGTCGTTTCTCCTTATGCTCCTTTCTATAGGGGACATTAGTGGGGAAATTTTACCATCGGGCGTCGATTCGGGCGCGAACAGGAGTGAGGGGGTCAAAAATCTTCAATTTCAGCGATACGCAATTAATGGACGTTGCCCTATGACATCTATGCTTTTCAGTTTATGCAGCAAATTTCCATAGTGATCTATAATTTTGCTGAAAACAGTTGCTTATGAAGAATCTCTATAAGTGTTTCAATTTTTTTGTGCGCGAAAAATGCATGTATGTACCTTTAACATCCAACCCCGATGTACCTTAAGCATCAAAATAGATTAGCGATTACTGTCATTTCACACATTGTAATCATTTCATTGCATTATGTTCCACAAACTAGCTTAAATGTCAGCAAACGGTTCATTGCGAGGTACAAATTATGTAGTTAACAAATTAACATTGGGAAGCGAATTTATCATGCATCAAGCATAACTCATCAAAAAGCATATAAAATAAATCGTTTTGTATGATTCCTCCTCGTTTGAGCCTTTAAAACATTTATCTTTCGAATGGTAGGTGAAGGTATTGATACCGCAACACAAATGATTAGAAATAATTAGAGATATGTGAACTTTTCATGATTCTTATTCCGGACGCTTCTTCACTTTTGCCTCATGTTTCGGACACTTTGATTCGAATTCCAGACAGCTTAAGCAAATCATAAATAGAAAAGTAAAATCATCGTTTGAAATCGTCAAACCACTACAAGTACAAGTTTTCGTAGATATCTATATAAAACGCTTATTAAAATGTGCCTCAAAAATTAGAACTTGCAAACGGCAAAACTTGAAATATTTCCCATACATAGAAGAGTGTCCGGAATTTAAAGTTGTCGGTAACATGAATCAAAACGGTGCACTGCTCACACTATAATGGGTTACTTTGTCACGATCATAGATCGATTTTTTTCACATACCATTCAAACAGAAATGACCCATTATAGTGGGTGTCCCATAAAAGTGTGACCAGTGTATGTTGCACATTTTCCTTCACATTACCCAATCACCGTCACTCTTGCCATTTTTTTCTTTTACGATGTTGCTTGCCACATAAAATCCTACGTCAGTGAAATCTCTTCCGGAACATTTCAATTCAAGGAATACTTATCGCTTGCACTTATCTTCCATCGATAACTGGCAGCACGCTGCTGCACCAAAGTGCAACCTATATTTACATAATTATCCTACCGCCAAGCGGAAACAGAATTCAATTTTGTTCCGGCATAGATGAAAGTCAAATACCACACGGCCACTACCAACCAACTCCAGAAGTCGGCTACTGGCAAGCCTTCGAGAGTGTGACATCTGAATTTCTGTAGGGGACACTTGGGCCCACCCTTTTTTCTCGAAATTGAAAACTGTTTTCATCAAAGAAATGTTGTGCAGTACAGCGTCTATACGTAAAATAAGGTCAGAGTTTCTAATCCATCAGATGATATGGAGAAAAATGTCTTAGGAGCAGTTTTTTTTGGAACTCATAAAAAATTCATTGAAGAATTGTGAAAGCTCCCTGTGTTTCTGTGTAGAAATCTCGGTAAATTATGATTTTTTTTGTAAGCTACAATCATATAAAGAAAATTAAATCAATACTCCCCAGTCTCCCCTATCAATCCTAACGATAAGGGTGGTAGTACTTTCCTCTGCCCAATGCCTGTCGAAGTCAACCTAAATACTCCTACTCGAAACCATTCCGTCGGAAGCAACGTCGTCATTGAACAGACACGACTAACGGAACGATTTCAATTAAAATTAATTAAACACAAACACTGAGCCAAACAGGGAGATCCATCGCACTGGAGCTTGGACGAAGGTGTAGTTTGTCTGCTTGGGACGAGGGTGGAAGGACGGAAACTATTCCTATCGTTCGTTCCGGAGAAGTTTGTTATCTGGTGGAAGGCCCGCAAGGAACCAACAGCTGTTTGCTCTAATGCTCAAGAACGTCTTAAGGACGTGCCTTGCTTTCATGGGAGAATTACTCGGAACTGGCTCGTTCTTTTGCTTCCGGTGGAGAATGGGTGCACGGTGGGAAATCGGGTGAGGGTTACATAAGATTTTGTTTGATACTTGGAATATCTATAACTTCAGTATTACCATTCTCCAACAAAAAGATACACAAAACAGTGATTACTGAAACATATTTGAAACCCGGGTATAAACTCAAAAAAGATCCAAATTTTTTTGTTTATCGTAATGATCGACTGGATTAAGCATGTGCTGGATTTTGCAATTGTAATGATGATTGCAAAATCCACCACATGCTTCATCTAAACAAAACATCATTACGATAAACAAAAAAAAAAATGGATCTACTTTGAGTTTGGACCCGGGTTTCAAATACGTTTCAGTAATAACTGCTGTATGTATGTTATTGTAGAAGAATAGGCGTTTAAAACATCAACTTTTTTCGTAATTTACAGCAAAAGTTTTTGATAATTTGGGTGTTCATGATGAAACACAGCTTGGTAAACATACTTTCATAGCTGCGTAATTGCCTTGTCAATGCACTGGGCAGCAAGTTAATTTGCTTGGATATTTCTTCATAATCAATCATTCGCTCAAGTTGATATCAGAACAGTACTCAATTCCATCCAATAAATGATGATGAAATGAAGTAACCCACTTCCATAAACCCGCCCAAACTTGCCCAAAACTCTCATCAGTAGTATCAACATAATCTTCGCGTTGAAGCCGACAGACAATCTTGTGTAATATAGATTCTTCCCTTGTGCAAGAGTGGCACCTGTCGTCGTTGTGATGATATGATATGAAGTTCAGCCCGAAGTCGTGTCCTGGCTTGTTGGCGAACAAAGTTGGAACATATGGTCGTTTTGCAAAGTTTTCTTCCGCTCTTCCGCTAATGAATATTAATACCGGGTCGTAACGTAAGCTTAATTAAGAAAAACGACTTTGCCTCGGCTATGATATGCTCCCGTTTTTCTGCGTAGGAGTCAAATTGGCAGGAAATTTATACACTTTATTTTATCTTCCTTCACTTTTACCTGACAGCCAAAAACTTTCGAAAGTTCGTTCTAACCTATTTAAGCACTTTCATCCCCCATTGAGGTGGGAAGCCCATCTGCTGCTGCTTTGGTTTTCCCTTTTTGTGGTTCTCCAAAGCGTTACTTCCACTCAATTGCTCAGTTTAACATCGCTCCATGCCTCACCACAAGCCGTGGAAAGTTCTTTCTCTCTCTGCAATCTACCTCAATGGATGTAAAAATAAATTTTACGTTTCCTACCACATGGCCCCGGCCAGCAGGTTTTTCAATGAGGAAAATAATAAGCCAGAAAAACGGAAATTGCACTCCGTAACTACCACGAAGAATTAATTATAATTTTCCTGAAACCCAAAGCCTTTTCGACCTTGATGATGGAGACTGACAGAACACTGCGGGTCAAAGTCAAAAATTAAAAAAAAAACTTGTTCTGAAAGGATTTTTGTTCATCATTGCATAGTAAAGAGCAAGATTTTTTTGTAGTTTTGCTGATACAGTTGAAGTTTTTGAAAAATACGCCGCAAACAACATTTTTTTTTTCATATTACCATAACTAAACAAGTTTCAAAACTTATAATGTTTTCGCAATGTTAATCACACGAGTGACCTATATGCATCACAAGTATTAAAACTATTAAATGTTATCATCAGTAAAGGCCTTTTTCAATCGTTTACTACGAAAACAATATTTTTTGAAAACAATACTTTGAATTTGTATCACAAAACTCATAACAATGACATAAATCAACAATATTTTTGTCCACCAGTAACTACCCGTAGTGCAACGAGCTGGCAGATATTTTCGGCTGCGCAAATTCGATATATTTTTACATTGTGGCAAATCACCACCTAGTAAGTAAGTCACGGTCGGATATTTTTTCGCATTTTCTTGTTTTCCCAGAAGGGAGATTAAAACATGCCACGATATCTTTCCAATCGCCATTTGGGTTATCGTTTGGGCACTAATTAGGATTAGTGTCCGTCGGACTGTAAGCTGGGATTAGAGTTTTTTTTTCTGGCTTTCATATTTTTTTGGGATATTTCTCGACAAGAGGATGGCTGGCATGAGCAGATGGGGCGGTAATAATATGATGAAGGGCGGATGAGTTGAAAGAGGAAGTGAATAGAAATTAAAGGCTACTTTGAGATACCTTTATTTGTTTTAATAAAAAATTGCTACGTTGATTTAAATCTAAGAAAAAGATAAACATTATGCATTAAGCGTCAAAAACTTGAAACGCTTTCGTAACTCCAAAACTCAAAACAACATTTTTGAACGCAAGAATTGAACCCAGAAAATTAGGCCATTTCTGACACAATAGCATAAGGAACCTATTACAGCAAGAACTGATACACATAATATGTGAGAAATATCTTGCTTGTATGATATACGAGTTCAAATTTCTTGGTATTCAATTTCAATCTACAAGAACATCAAGTAACGTATGATTGAATTTTATCTTTGCGGAATATTTCGAAAGAATTTAACATTTTCAGAACTCCATACAATATCATAATCCTACAGCTCACAATTTATGATTTTTCATTCATTTTCGACAACAAAAAAAACTTGTTATTATTATCTGATTCTTGATACTGGTTCCGCTAGGACTTCAAAAATAACTCCAGGAATTACTACGGGGATTTCTTAAAGATTTCAACCGAATACATCTATGATTTTTTCAGGAGCTCCCCCAAGAATTTCTTCAGGAGTTCCAGAGATTCCCACAGCAATTGAACAAGAGACTTCTTCAGGAATCCTACCAAGGATTCCTTCATGAATTCTCCTACGGATTTCTTCTAGAATCCAATCAGAGGTTCTACAAGAAGGTTTCTACCAGTGATTTTTACATGAATTTTCCAAGTGTTCTATCAGGGATTTCACCAAAGATTTTTCTATGAATTTTGCCAAGCATTTCTCCTATGGTTCAGCCAGGGATTCCTTCAGAAGTTCCAATAGGGATTCTCCAGAAGTTCTTCCAAGGGTTCCTCCAGAAAATTCACCAGGGATTCCATCCAGAAATTCTACTAGGGATTCTTCCAACAATATCATCAATCCTCAGAAATGGTATCATGAATTTTACCAGACATTTCAAAAATGTCTACAGTACTGTTATGTATTCTTTCTAACAGTGTACTTTTCAGGAACTCCACCACAAATTTCTTCAAGAATTTCACCAGAGTTTCCCCCTCCAATCGATCTGGAGATTTCTTCATGACTTTTACCAGAGATTTCAAAGTAAATTTTACAAGAGATTCCTTGTAGAATTTTTCTACGAATTTCTTCTAGAATCCTACCGGAAATCAGTTCAAGACTTCTACGAGTGATTTCTTCATGAATTTCTCCAAGTATTCTTTCAAAATTTCACCAGAGATGTTTCCAGGAATTTTACCAAGAATTCCACTTATGGTTCAGCCAGGGAGTCCCTCAGGAGTTCCAATAGGGATTACTACAGGAATTTTACCAGAAGTTTCTCCAGGGATTCCTCCACGAAATCCACCGGGGATTTCACCTAGAAACTCTAACAGGGATTCTTTCAACAATATCATCAGGGAATCCTCAGCAATTGTACCAGGAATTCCAAAAATGATTCTTGTTCTTTTAGGTACAAGGATGGAAATCTAGTGATCATGACAAAATAAATGATGCATCGCGGTTGTTCTTTATCGTGCGATCATAGCAACAACGATTAACCATTAGTCGTCAAGTCCTAACAACAAACTCCGCTCCGCGAAAAATGAATCGCTCGGCATGTGTGCTAACGATCAATTGTTCGCAAACCAAAGTCATAACTTTTGGGGGATTTTTACGTGTTTTTTCCGCGATCTGCCTTGTGGTATGTCATTTAAGATTCGAATGTCAATCGAGTGTGGTTTTAGTGAAAAATTATGCCGTGAACGCGTCCTGATTCATGTTAATCGCGACTTGTTACAACACCGACAAACGGTTTATCCCGCGACAAACAGTGCATCGGATGCTCCATTTAGCCTTACTTTGCGCGCGTGATGAGCTGTTCAAATCATGCTTCTGCAAGAGCAACGGCCCTCTTAGACCATTCAAATACTATGTTGTTAGTCGCTAGAGGCGATTTTTTTCCATCCTTGATTAGGTATTCCTTCTATCATTGATCCATTCAGGAACTAATCTAAAAATGTCTTCAGAATTTGCACCAGGTGTTCCCTAAGCAATCGAACAGGAGATTTCTTCAGGAATTCTACCAGAGATTTCAACAAAAACTCTACCAGGGATTCTTTCATGAACTCTTCTGTGGATTTCTTCTGGAGTCCAACCAGAGGTTCCTCCATTGATTTCTACATGAATTTCGCCAAAGATACTCTCAGGAATTTCATTAGAGATTTTTCCAGGAATTTTACTAAGCATTCCTCCTATGGTTTAGCCAGCGATTCCTCCAGGAGTTCCAATAAGGATTACTTCACGAATTTCACCAGGGGCTTCTTCAGAAGTGTCTCCAGGGATTCCACCAGAATATCCATCAAGGATTCCACCTAGAAATTCTACCAGGGATTCTTCCAACACTATCATCAGGGAATCCTCAGCAATTGTACCAGGCATTCCAAAAATGATTCTTCTAGAATTCTTTTAGGGATTCTTTCTATCAGTGATACCTTCAGAAACTTCTCCACAAATTTCTTCCTCAAAAATTGTACCACGAAGTTTATCAGGAATTCCAAATATGATTCTTCTAGAATTCTATTAGGGATTACTTCTATCAGTGATTCCTCCAGGAACTCCTCCCGAAAATTTCTTCAGGAATTGCACCATGTATTTTCCCAGCAATCGAACAGGAGTTCTACCAAAGATTCCAACAAAAACTTTCCAGGGATTGCTTCATGAACTCTTAAATGGATTTTTTCTGGAGTCTGACCAGAGGTTCCACTAAAATTTCTATACGCGATTTCTACATGACTTTCTTCAAGGATACCTGCAGGAATTTCAGCTGAGATTTTTTTCAGGAATTCTTTCAAACATTCCTCCTATGGTTCAGTCAGAGGTACCTGCCTATCGAAGGCTATTCACCATTCATGGAAAGGAAAATATGATCAAGAACAATCAGCAATGACATGATTCCGGTAAAAATGTGCCAAAAAACGAAACAAAATGACAAAACAAACTGATGAAAAAATCATAAAAAAAACAAAACCAAGTGATAAAAAACTGATTAACAACCAAAATCAACCAAAAATGATCGAAACATAATCAGAACAATCCAAAACGTTTTAAAAACGGTATAAACAACTTCTTAAAACAATGAAAATATTATCAAATTAATGTAAGCACTAACAAAAGACAACCAAAATCGATCAACCGATCTATACCGTTAAAAAACGAGCAAAAACTGTCAAAAAGATAAAATACAATAACGAGGATCTAAACAACAAAATCGATCAAAACACAATCAAAAATAATAAAAAAAAGATCAAAACAATCAGGAAACGATGAAAAACGATAAAAAAAAAGTTTAGAAACAATCAAAAAACGTTCAAAATATGATCACAAACGACAGTCAAAATCAATGAAAACCTATAAAATAAGATCAATATCCACCACAATTGATCGAGAAAACCAAACCAAAAAAAATCTGACAATGGTTTTAAAATGTTAAATACGATAAAAACACGACCAAACAACGGTCAAAACATCCTAGAACGATTACCATACAATAAAAAACTGTCAATAAATGATGAAAACCTGATCAGAAACAAACAAACACGACCAAGTGACGGTCGAAACTATCGAAAACGATCAGAACGATCCAAAACTCTGGTTAGGTGGCCCATCGAAGGCTCTTCACCATAAGAATAAAGTGAAAAAATGATCAAAAACAATCAACAACGACCTGACGATGGTCAAAAAGTGCCAAAACAAGGGAAAAACGTTCAAATAGATCAACGACCATCGAAAAACAAAACAAAACGATCTTGAAACTATCAAAATCCACCTAAAACTATCAAAATATAATCAAAAACTATTCTAAATGAAAATATTATTAAATTCATTTAAACACTAACATTACACGAATTGAACCAACTAAGAATGATCAGAAACTATCGACTAAATATTATCAAAAACCATCAGAAACGATTAAAATAAAAACAACGGTTAGAAACGATCAAAAACGTTCAAATTTTGATCGAAAACGGTCTAACGATAGTCAAAAAGTGCCAACATCGAATAAACAATAAAAAAGATTAAAAGTCACCAAAATTGATAGAAGTATGATCTCAAACAAACCAAAAAGGCCTGACGAAGCATTAGCATTAGCATAAGCATTAAGCAATTTGCACAAATTCTTAGGTGGTAAAATCCTAGACCGTTGTATGAGAACTGCCTCCCTCCCGTCCGTTACCAAAGTCAGAGATTTGGGACAAACTTCTGACTCTTAACAAACAGAAAAGGCCTGACAATGGTCATAGACTGTCAAAAACGATGAAACCATGTTTAATAAACGACAAACACGACAAACTGTCGAAAACATCCGAAAACAATTACGAAACAATAAATTACTATAAAAAGAGATGAAAAACTGATCAAAAACAAACGAACACGACCAAATGACGGTCAAAGCTATCGGAAACGATCAAAACGATCCAAAACCCTGGTGAAGTGGCCCATGGAAGGCTCTTCACCATCAAGAAAGGCAACAAAACAATCAACAACGACCTGACTACGGTGAAACTGTGCAAAACATAATGAAAAACGTTCAAAGACCATCAAAAAATGACAAAAAAATTGTCACAAAACTATCAAAACCTACCAAAAACAATCAAAATATGATCACAATCCACAACGGCCTGAAAACGGTATTAACAGCTGCCAAAACAATGAAAATATTATCAAATTCCTTTAATCACTAAGGAACCATAAATATATTATCCAACACGATCCAATACAGCCACATGACGGTTTAAAGAACAAAAATCGAAACACGATCAAAAAATAATTAAAACCGATCTTCACAATAAAAACAAATGAAAAACAATTTAAAACGGTGAAAAATAATCAAAGAGGTCAAAAAACGATTGATAATGGTCTAACGACAGTCAAAAAGTGCTAAAATCGACGAAAGAACGGTCAAAAACGATACAGAGAATAAGTATTCATCAAAATTGATCGAAATCTCGCGTAACATTACTAAAGGACCTATGTACAAATGAGAGATTCTCTCCTCTCTCGTTCTCTTTCGATTATAACAGTGGAACACTAAAGATTTTGGGAAGTTTTTCACTATAGATCGAAAGCCAATTTCCTTGACTAGCGTTTCATACAAAAAACGCAACAGAAGAGATTAATGTGACTCAGTTATTAATGAAAGAGAAAGTAAACAAAGAGAGCCTCTCAATGTTAGATAGGTCCTTTAGTAATGTTACGCGAGAAATATGATCACAGACAATTCAAAAAGGCCTGAAAATGATCATAAGGAGTGTATCGAAAAGTAGTCGCAAACATTTAAAACGGTATATCTCAGAGCAAAGTTCATCTTTTTGAAAGCTTTTTTCATGCAAATCTTCAACATGTCATCAAAAATTGAAGCAGCTAAAAAAATATTGAATAATATGCAGTCTTTATATAAATACAACAAGGTTTATAAAGCATGGAAAATAAAATCTTGCACAAAATTACATTTTTGAAGTGTCTTCTGAAGATTCGATGATTTGTATTGAACAAAATATATATCTAACAAAATAGGATGAAAAGCTTATTCTATAGGAAAATATGTTTACTTCACACAGCACGTTAAAAAAAATTCAAAAAAAATAAATTATTGCTCTAAAAGCTCAATAATTGGAACAAGGTCGTTTTTAGAAAGTCACTTTTATTTAATCAACTTTTGAAGCTCTGTCAAATACAGCGGTAATTATATAGAGTAATATTTTTCGCTTACGTTACTTCATAAATATGCAAATAAACTTTTCCAATCAAAAAAACAATTTTTTATTCATTACAATCGTTCGATATTAGCATTAACGTGTAGAAAGAAAAAATCGAAAAACAAGGTCCTTAAAATCAACTTTTTTTCGATTTTTGTATTTGCTCTTAAATGCCAGTTAATGAATTTTTCAAAAATTGCTTACACTATGTCATGAGAGTTGTGGCACAGAATATATTGGCATAAACAAACATCATTTTTCTAAAAATTTAACACATTTATTAACATATCAATTTTTTCAGAGGTGTGCAAGATTTTCATCGACATCTGTTAGTAATTTGCAAAATTATCATGCAAAATGCCACTTTCTTGAAATAATATCACCGCATCATCATCTTTAAATACATTGTAAAGCATTTCTGATCAAAACATTGTTTGTAGATTCAACTCATTATTTTTGAAAGTTTGCGACTACTTTTCGATACACTCCTTAAACTGCCAAAAAACGATGAAAATATGTAAAAAAAACAGTATATTACGGCCAAACAACGGTCGAAAATATCCGAAAACGATTACGAAACAATCAACAGCTCTCATAAAAAAGATGAAAAACTGGTCAAAAACAAACACGATTAAATGACGGTCAAAGCAACCGAAAACGATTGAAACACTATCAAAAACGATCCAACACCCTGGTTAGGTGACTCTTCCATCGAAGGCTCTTCACCATCAAGAAAGTGAAAATATGACCTAGACCAATCAACAACGACTACAATAAAAAAAAATGTTCAAATAGATCAAAGACCGTCAAAAAACGATTAAAAAAAACCTGAGTAAAATCTACCATAAACGGAAAAAAATGATCAAAAACAATTGCCTGGAAACGATAAACACAACTTCCGAAAAGGATGATATTATTATCAAATCATTAACTCTAACACAAAACGGTTAAAACAACCAACTTCGATCATATACAATCAAACACGATAAAACGCGATCAAAACCGATCATAATGATTTAAAACAAACAAAACTGTCAACAATTACCAAGAAGGAAATATATTATCAAACACGATTAAATACAACCACACGACGGTCAATATAACAACAAAAAAACGATTAAAGTACGATCGAAACACGATCAAAATGATAAAAACCAGTCAAAACAATAAAAAACGATTAAGAATTATATTAAACGGTAAAAGCTATCAAAAATGATGAAAAAAAAAACAATTATCAAAAGTCAAAAAGTGCCAAAATCAACGACAAAAAAAACGAAAAAATACGATAAAAAAGATAAATACAGTCAAACCAACGTCTGACTTTTCGTTAAAGATGAACTTTAAAAAAACATGATTATAGACCGATTTTAAAAGATCCAAGTTCCCGGACAATTCGCATACTCTTCAAAATGTATTATATTCCGGAAGAAATGGAATTGTCTACTTGGTTCCGAAGTTATATCGGATTCAAATGGGGTATATTCGTTTCGGAAGTGAAGGTTCATGAAGATTTTACAAGATTAGCCGTAAGAAAATAGTTCAGTATGTACTTTCTATTAGTAAAAACTACCAGAAGGTCGAATAACGTTGTTTCTTATTGATTCTGGTTATTTCGGATACCCGGTCATCTGGCACCGGTTCCTGAAGGTACCCAAAATGGACATTTTCTAAAACTTAAAGAATAGTACCGTGCGACGGCTCAAAACTCGTGATTTTTTATTCTGAACATCTTAGATATAATGCCAAGGACCACTATGAGGTTCTGGCCACATTACGATAACCCGGAATCGGTTCCGACAGTGGGACACTATTGTAATCTTATTCACTCCTATCGTGCGACGGCTCAAAATTCATTTTTTTTGTTTCCTGAACACAACACAAAAAAAAAACTAGAAGGAATATACTAGAAGGTAATTTTTCATTGTGTTCAGTAAATGCTCCCACTAATTCAACAACATTGTACCTCGCGCAAATCTCTCTGTCATCATTGGTAATTACGTTCATTCAAGGGCACTACTGTTCTACTTCAGATATTGTTTTGGAGCTGTTTACTTAAAATCCTTTATTATCATCCATAGAACTATTTCTTTTGACATTTTCAAAACGTATGATGCCAAAATTGAATTCTCAAAAATGTTTTTAATAGCTTTGTTTTCTAGTTTATAAGCCAGCATCGAAAGTGAACAAATGATAAAGAAGTTCAACAAATGACTTTGAAAAACATTTTCAAATTTCTTTATTATTGAAACATTAAGGATTTTTGCCACCATACTTTTACAAGGCGGTCAAAACAACAGAAAAACACTTTCGAAAAACTTCCAAAAATTATCATAAACAATCAAAAACTTTCAAAAACGTCAAAAAACAGCTTTAAATAATAAAAACGTTCAACAGCCTGACAAGCCTGACAATGATTAAATAAAGCAAACACGACCAAATAACGGTCAAAAGCATCCAATCAAAATCAAAAAACGATCAACAACAATCAAAACGATAAAAAGCGGTCAAAATTGTCAGATTTCTAGTTTCAGTTTTGCCAAAATAATGGAGTTCATATATGTAAAGTTTTGAAAAGTTAAATCGAGCAATTAGAAATAGTAACCCCCGCTAATTTGAACGATACTTCATCCAATCCATTCATTTTTAATTTTAACTTCTAGTCACCCTACAAAAAACAGACAAATTTGTTTCTCTTAGTCTGCTTTGTTTTGATTCTGCGTTTCATTTTACAACGTTCCATTTTGATTTACTCCTATCCACGATGTGCAGATTAGCGGGGTGCAAATTAAAAAGTGTTCAGATTAAAAGTGGTTAAACCAACGGGTGTACCCGGTAATAGCAAGACAACAAAATTTTTCTAGAAAGGCACGTGCCTGGTGTAGCGGTTAGAACTCACACGTCTCTCGCCGAGGACTTGAGATCGAATTCCATACCCGAAATAGTAATTTATCATCTTAAGATTACAGTGGCTCCTTTGTTCAGAAGTGAAATTAGACCGTTGGTCCCGAGGTGGACTAGCACAGAGCTAAAAACCTCGTTAATAGACAGAAATAATAATAATTTGTATAGCAAATTATTTTGCTGAATAGAATTTTTTTTCGAAGTGATTGCCAACAACACTGCTTCCAGGAGTTCTCCCAAGGATGCCTTCGGGAGTTTCTCGAAAAATTCCTCCTGAGATTCCTTCAGAAATTCTTCCAGGAGTTACACTTAGGATTTTTCCGCAAATTCTGCCAGGGATTTCTCTACGAATTACATAAATGCTTTGTTAAGGGATTGCAAGAAGGATTCATCCACAAATTCATACATTAATTCCATCAGATATTCTTGCATAAAATGCACCGAGTTTAAAATCATGAATTCATACAAGTAAATTCCGAGGACTACAATTTTATAGATTATCTTTTCGCTTTTCACTTTTCGAAAACCAATTAGATTGAAATTGTTTTAGAATGCCTGGAGAATTTGCTTTAGCGATTTTAGTAGCAAATACTGAAATTGCGCAAAAAGAAATCAGTTTTATAATTCTTGTAGTTCTTCTTGAAGAATTTCCTGCAGAAATCCTAGTCAGAGTTGATGGTGAGGTTGCTTTAAAAAGGAAGGAAACATGAAGATCATATCGAATGATTTTTTGGAGAAGTGCTGATGAATCCTTGTTACTTTCTCGTCTGTTACCGCAGTTAGAGACTTACTAACTTTTAACTCTTGGACAGTATGGAGGTATCTTATAAGAATTAATGAAAAATTATTTAAAAAAAATGGTAATAAATTTCTGTCATGTAGAACACATGTAGAAATCCACAAGGAAGCGTCTGGATTAAACTATAGAAAATTTCGTGGCAAAACTCATAAAAGGTGTTCCTCTTTGAGCACTGTTTCTGAAGGCCACTAAACATTTATTTTAGTTTAAATTTGATCATTTTCTAGGAAAATTTTAATTAATATTTCTCTGATTTACTGTGACGATTGGCCAAAACGACCCTAAGAAAAGTTATCTAAGATATAATGAAAATTTGTTCAACTTCTCCTACAATTATCAAGTATCGATTTGATTTTTCTCTTCTATTGTGTTATATTCTTTTATGGATGTTATTTTATCCTATTTTTTATTTTTTGTTTGTTTTTGGACTAAGGTGGTGTCTATTTCATTTAGTTTTGTCAGTATATTATAATTCTTCCTTCTTTTTTCTTTTTTTTTTAATCACCCCTGTTTTACACTGTCTTGGTTCGGTTTGCTGTTCTCAGCACTGAATAAGTGATTCCAAACGGCTAACACGGACTTCCCATCACTGCCAGCTTCGAAATTTAAAATCATAAACCGTACCACCGCAACGTAAACGCAAAGTTTAATTAACTTCACTTCCCATAGAACGGCAAACGCCTTTGGCCCTGCAAAGAACCATCGAATCGAAGCCCACCTGGCCGGCACCCAGCCCACGTTGGTTTTAGCAGAGCAGCACTGTTCCTCCAAAGCGCCTGCAGACAAACGTTTCCCCGGCAAGCTTTGTTACACACGCAATGATTGGAAAATTTCTTCCGCTGAAATCCCATGAAATCACCAACCCTAATCCCATCAGCAAACCAAAACCATTGGTCTTCGTCGTTATCAACGTCAACGGGCCCACCCACCGGCAGTGGCACCATAGTCCACTTCTTCTTGTTACAATTACGTGCCAAAGAGAACATACGCTGGATTTTATCACATATATTAAGTGTAAGCTTCCTTCGAAAGTTATTCATAAAAAACATGTACGGTATAAATTAAAACATGTTATATATTGCTTTTTTTTCATGAAATAAAAACTCTTCTAATAACTACTAGATTTTAAATTTCGATATGACAACTCATTTCGTTATTGTTAATAATGGTTTATTCACAATTCTTGTTTTATTGAAATTTTGCCATTGGTTTATTCTTATTATGTCAAATTTAGTAATGGTTTTTAAGTTATTATTTTTCCCCTTTTGGCCTTTTTTTTCAAACAAACCAATATACAAAATTGTACAAATGACAAAAATTCTTATTGGTTTGTATTTGTTCTAGTCAAGAAGCAATTACAGCGTATGAACCTGATATCTTAGCATTTTTTGAATCTGTGCTCTTTACCACTGACCCAAGAAAGACCTCCTGCATCAAAGGGCAATCAATTACGGTAAAATGGCTACTCACTGCTCCGATGTTTCGTCGTCCAATCCGGAGCACTAAGGTTCGCCCGTTTTCCCAGATGGGTGTGCGTAGTGTTCCAGCTCCCTGCTTCCAATTTCTAATAAAATAAATAAATTAATAACTCAATCGAAAATTCAATCAAACTTTTCCTTTCTGGGGTCGGTGCCCACGAAGCACTTGGCAGCAGTGGAACTAACAAGCATTCGTTCAATCCCTGACTGTGATCTCGGTGTGGGTGTGAAACGAGAAGGACGAACCGAAAGTGTTGTTAGCCAAATCAACCTGACCACAGTAACCACGCCAGTTTTGTCACATCTCGTCACGTCATTGTCGGCCAGGTGGGTGACAAATTGGTGGTCTCGAAAATTTCGACTTGTCAGTTTCAGAGAGCGGAGGAAAGTTTGTTTGCTTAGTTTACGTTTACGAGGACAGGAAAGTATTAATTGCGCTATCACCATGATTGGATGTCATGTTAATGGATTGGATTTAAATTAGGATTTGGATTTGGACTTGGACTTGGACTTGGACTTGGACTTGGACTTGGACTTGGACTTGGACTTGGACTTGGACTTGGACTTGGACTTGGACTTGGACTTGGACTTGGACTTGGACTTGGATTGGATTTGAATTGAATTTGAATTGGATTTGGATTGGATTTGGATTGGATTTGGATTGGATTTGGATTGGATTTGGATTGGATTTGGATTGGATTTGGATTGGATTTGGATTGGATTTGGATTGGATTTGGATTGGATTTGGATTGGATTTGGATTGGATTTGGATTGGATTTGGATTGGATTTGGATTGGATTTGGATTGGATTTGGATTGGATTTGGATTGGATTTGGATTGGATTTGGATTGGATTTGGATTGGATTTGGATTGGATTTGGATTGGATTTGGATTGTGGATTTGGATTGGATTTGAATTGGATTTGGATTGGATTTGGATTGGATTTGGATTGGATTTGGATTGGATTTGGATTGGATTTGGATTGGATTTGGATTGGATTTGGATTGGATTTGGATTGGATTTGGATTGGATTTCGATTGATTCGATTCGATTTGATTCGATTCGATTTCGATTTCGATTCGATTCGATTCGATTTCGATTCGATTTCGATTCGATTTCGATTCGATTTCGATTCGATTTCGATTCGATTTCGATTCGATTTCGATTCGATTTCGATTCGATTTCGATTCGATTTCGATTCGATTTCGATTCGATTTCGATTCGATTTCGATTCGATTTCGATTCGATTTCGATTCGATTTCGATTCGATTTCGATTCGATTTCGATTCGATTTCGATTCGATTTCGATTCGATTTCGATTCGATTTCGATTCGATTTCGATTCGATTTCGATTCGATTTCGATTCGATTTCGATTCGATTTCGATCGATTTCGATTCGATTTCGATTCGATTTCGATTCGATTTCGATTCGATTTCGATTCGATTTCGATTCGATTTCGATCGATTTCGATTCGATTTCGATTCGATTTCGATTCGATTTCGATTCGATTTCGATTCGATTTCGATTCGATTTCGATTCGATTTCGATTCGATTCGATTTCGATTCGATTCGATTGATTTCGATTCGATTTCGATTCGATTCGATTCGATGTTCGATTCGATTTTCGATTCGATTTCGATTCGATTTCGATTCGATTCTTCGATTCGATTTCGATTCGATTTCGATTCGATTTCGATTCGATTTCGATTCGATTTCGATTCGATTTCGATTCGATTTCGATTCGATTTCGATTCGATTTCGATTCGATTTCGATTCGATTTCGATTCGATTTCGATTCGATTGGACTTGGACTTGGACTTGGACTTGGACTTGGACTTGGACTTGGACTTGGACTTGGACTTGGACTTGGACTTGGACTTGGACTTGGACTTGGACTTGGACTTGGACTTGGACTTGGACTTGGACTTGGACTTGGACTTGGACTTGGACTTGGACTTGGACTTGGACTTGGACTTGGACTTGGACTTGGACTTGACTGGACTTGGACTTGGACTTGGACTTGGACTTGGACTTGGACTTGGACTTGGACTTGGACTTGGACTTGGACTTGGACTTGGACTTGGACTTGGACTTGGACTTGGACTTGGACTTGGACTTGGACTTGGACTTGGACTTGGACTTGGACTTGGACTTGGACTTGGACTTGGACTTGGACTTGGACTTGGACTTGGACTTGGACTTGGACTTGGACTTGGACTTGGACTTGGGACTTGGACTTGGACTTGGACTTGGACTTGGACTTGGACTTGGACTTGGACTTGGACTTGGACTTGGACTTGGATTTCGATTCGATTTCGATTCGATTTCGATTCGATTTCGATTCGATTTCGATTCGATTTCGATTCGATTTCGATTCGATTTCGATTCGATTTCGATTCGATTTCGATTCGATTTCGATTCGATTTCGATTCGATTTCGATTCGATTTCGATTCGATTTCGATTCGATTTCGATTCGATTATCGATTCGATTCGATTTCGATTCGATTTCGATTCGATTTCGATTCGATTTCGATTCGATTTCGATTCGATTTCGATTCGATTTCGATTCGATTTCGATTCGATTTCGATTCGATTTCGATTCGATTTCGATTCGATTTCGATTCGATTTCGATTCGATTTCGATTCGATTTCGATTCGATTTCGATTCGATTTCGATTCGATTTTCGATTCGATTTCGATTCGATTTCGATTCGATTTCGATTCGATTTCGATTCGATTTCGATTCGATTTCGATTCGATTTCGATTCGATTTCGATTCGATTTCGATTCGATTTCGATTCGATTTCGATTCGATTTCGATTCGATTTCGATTCGATTTCGATTCGATTTCGATTCGATTTCGATTCGATTTCGATTCGATTCGATTCGATTTCGATTCGATTTCGATTCGATTTCGATTCGATTTCGATTCGATTTCGATTCGATTTCGATTCGATTTCGATTCGATTTCGATTCGATTTCGATTCGATTTCGATTCGATTTCGATTCGATTTCGATTCGATTTCGATTCGATTCGATTCGATTCGATTTCGATTCGATTTCGATTCGATTTCGATTCGATTTCGATTCGATTTCGATTCGATTTCGATTCGATTTCGATTCGATTTCGATTCGATTTCGATTCGATTTCGATTCGATTTCGATTCGATTTCGATTCGATTTCGATTCGATTTCGATTCGATTTCGATTCGATTTCGATTCGATTTCGATTCGATTTCGATTCGATTTCGATTCGATTTCGATTCGATTTCGATTCGATTTCGATTCGATTTCGATTCGATTTCGATTCGATTTCGATTCGATTTCGATTCGATTTCGATTCGATTTCGATTCGATTTCGATTCGATTTCGATTCGATTTCGATTCGATTTCGATTCGATTCGATTTCGATTCGATTTCGATTCGATTTCGATTCGATTTCGATTCGATTTCGATTCGATTTCGATTCGATTTCGATTCGATTTCGATTCGATTTCGATTCGATTTCGATTCGATTTCGATTCGATTTCGATTCGATTTCGATTCGATTTCGATTCGATTTCGATTCGATTTCGATTCGATTTCGATTCGATTTCGATTCGATTCGATTTCGATTCGATTTCGATTCGATTTCGATTCGATTTCGATTCGATTTCGATTCGATTTCGATTCGATTTCGATTCGATTTCGATTCGATTTCGATTCGATTTCGATTCGATTTCGATTCGATTTCGATTCGATTTCGATTCGATTTCGATTCGATTTCGATTCGATTTCGATTCGATTTCGATTCGATCGATTTCGATTCGATTTCGATTCGATTTCGATTCGATTTCGATTCGATTTCGATTCGATTTCGATTCGATTTCGATTCGATTTCGATTCGATTTCGATTCGATTTCGATTCGATTTCGATTCGATTTCGATTCGATTTCGATTCGATTTCGATTCGATTTCGATTCGATTTCGATTCGATTTCGATTCGATTTCGATTCGATTTCGATTCGATTTCGATTCGATTTCGATTCGATTTCGATTCGATTTCGATTCGATTTCGATTCGATTTCGATTCGATTTCGATTCGATTTCGATTCGATTTCGATTCGATTTCGATTCGATTTCGATTCGATTTCGATTCGATTTCGATTCGATTTCGATTCGATTTCGATTCGATTTCGATTCGATTTCGATTCGATTTCGATTCGATTTCGATTCGATTTCGATTCGATTTCGATTCGATTTCGATTCGATTTCGATTCGATTTCGATTCGATTTCGATTCGATTTCGATTCGATTTCGATTCGATTTCGATTCGATTTCGATTCGATTTCGATTCGATTTCGATTCGATTTCGATTCGATTTCGATTCGATTTCGATTCGATTTCGATTCGATTTCGATTCGATTTCGATTCGATTTCGATTCGATTTCGATTCGATTTCGATTCGATTTCGATTCGATTTCGATTCGATTTCGATTCGATTTCGATTCGATTTCGATTCGATTCGATTCGATTTCGATTCGATTTCGATTCGATTTCGATTCGATTTCGATTCGATTTCGATTCGATTTCGATTCGATTTCGATTCGATTTCGATTCGATTTCGATTCGATTTCGATTCGATTTCGATTCGATTTCGATTCGATTTCGATTCGATTTCGATTCGATTTCGATTCGATTTCGATTCGATTTCGATTCGATTTCGATTCGATTTCGATTCGATTTCGATTCGATTTCGATTCGATTTCGATTCGATTTCGATTCGATTCGATTTCGATTCGATTTCGATTCGATTTCGATTCGATTTCGATTCGATTTCGATTCGATTTCGATTCGATTTCGATTCGATTCGATTCGATTCGATTCGATTTCGATTCGATTTCGATTCGATTTCGATTCGATTTTGATTCGATTTCGATTCGATTTCGATTCGATTTCGATTCGATTTCGATTCGATTTCGATTCGATTCGATTCGATTCGATTTCGATTCGATTCGATTTCGATTCGATTTCGATTCGATTCGATTTCGATTCGATTTCGATTCGATTTCGATTCGATTTCGATTCGATTTCGATGGATGATGACTTCTTCTTCTTTCTGGCGTTTCGTCCCCACTGGGACAGAGTCTGCTTCTCAGCTTAGTGTTCTTATGAGCACTTCCACAGTTATTCACTGAGAGCTTACTATGCCAATGACCATTTTTACATGCGTATATCGTGTGGCAGGTACGAAGGTACTCTATGTCCCGAAAAGATCCTCGACCGGTGGAATTCGAACCCACGACCCTTAGCTTGGTCATGCTGATTAGCTGCGCGTTTACCGCTACGGCTATCTGGGCCCCGGATGATGACTTCTTTCAAATTAATAAAAGCTCAAGAAATTAAATCCTCTTTGATCATTCTGTAATTGAGTTTCATTACTCTCAAGCATGACATTTCTTCGACTCATTCAATAATCACTTATCCGTTTCCTTCCTAACAGAGCAACCAATTTTCACTGACCGCTTCAGCACAAAATTCAATCAATTGACCTCAACCCGGTCCAACTAATTCGATATGTCTTTTCCTTGTACAAGTCGGTAGTAAGTACCACTAGCTACAAACATTCATTCGGAACGTGACCAACAGGTTTCCTGTCCGTTTGGTCGGTCCAGACTAGGGTTACCTTTCTTTCGTCGTGTCATCATATTTCAAACGAGTCATCACCACCTCCACCTTCTGCAGGGTTCGGCAAAAGGCAAAAGCAAATGCTGTCAAAAAAACGGAGGCAGGCGATGGACGATGACATACTACGCTGACGGTAGTCTTACGGCATCGCAGGACTACCCGAGCAGGAACGAATAACTTGCAACTATCTATGCTTACCATATTTTGTTCTTATACCTTAACTAAAATAAGAGTGAAGAAAATGCTAACGATAGATACAACTATAATGTACGATGAATGGAACGAGCCTAGGATTGAATCCATGGTCTTCTGTTTATGAAGCAGAAGCAATAGCCGTTAGACCACCAACCCCGTCTGTGCTTGAGTAGAGGTATTGAGCTACTCTTGAAATGCATTACTCATATATGAAAATTCATCATGTCATATTTTGATTTAGCAATAATTGATCCAATTATCAGTTTGATATTTTTAGTATATGCATGAGATGTTATTTGGGGTATTCTACCTCTCATGCACGGAGCTCATTAACATTATTGAAAATTATCTGGTATAGCACACCCTACTTTGGTATTCTGCTTTTTTTATTTTATTCTACTCGGGAACCTAAACTGATTCAGAAGCGGCAGCAGCAGCAGCAAGTTCGGTCGTGTGCTAATGATGGTAACTAAATTTGAACCATGACAGACCAATTTGCTGCACACCACCACCAGTCAGTGTAGGGCCTGAATTTCCCCGGCAGGTGAGGTAAGAACAGATTCGCGCAGCACTTGTGCTGATTATCGCTTCCTGGTCTGTATTTTACGGAAGTTTTTCTCAAGTTCTCACTTCTTCTCCGTTTCCGACGACCGGGGTTGGACTTATTTGCATTTTAAATTTTGCGCGATGATACCAGCCAGCTGATCCACTTTTGCTGGGGGTTTTGCTATAGTCGTTTGATAGTTGTTGTAGTTCGCTGGCGTGTATAATTTGCTGCTTCCTTGGCTTTGTTTTGCTTAACAAGATTGGCGTTAGAATTCGGGTAATGTCAACAGCTTTAATAACTAAACTTTCTTTATCGTTGTTCTGGATAGGCGACTTATATAATGAGTAGAAAATTTCAGCCCAATGATTCTTTCGGCCAAATAGGTTGGTTGGTTGGTTTCACTTTATTAACGAGATTTTTAGCCCTGGGCTAGTTCATCTCGGACCAACGGCTTTACTTCCCTTCCGAAGGAAGTCGTCACTATAACTTTTTACGTCATAAGTGACTATGTCGGGGATGGGATTCGATCCCAGGTCCTCGGCGTGAGAGGCGAGCATTCTAACCACTACACCAGGTCCGTCCCCCTTCGGCCAAATAGCATTCGGTCAAATGGCACTGTTCATAATAAATTGTTTTTTTTTTTTTTCAAGGAATTGTTCATTCAGAGTAAACCAAATCACTCCACGGAATTCTTCAGCTCAGTAAGAGTACACCAAGTGCACTAAGTTTATGAAAATATGAACAATTGAAATCTATTAGAGGTTTGGATTATAAATTCCTTAAGGAACTAGTGTCATTTCAACATTACATTCATTTCTTTCTTATCATTTTGTTAACAACAAATTACATTTCATTTGCCGTAGCAGTTTAGATTTGTTGCAGTTGAGTTTATTTCCTGTATATAAGAGAAAAACACGCTTTCAATTTACTTAACCAAACTTAACCTAAATATATAACGCATTCATCGTGTCAATAGAAGATTGTAACGATTTTTACCTGAAATTATTCATTATTTTATTTGACATTTGTTTCCATGTTTCAACATTGGATATTCTATGTAACTCATTGGTACTATACCAGGGAGGAAGCTTCAGAATCGTTTTCAAAATATTATGTTGAATCCTCTGCAGAGCTTTCATCTTGGTATTACAACAGCTGATTCATATTGGTACAGCATACAACATGGCTGGCCTGAACATTTATTTGAATATCAAAAGCTTGTTCTTAAGTAAAAGTTTCCATTTTCTGTTAATAGGTGGATAAGACATTTTATATATTTGTTACATTTGGCTTGAATGGCCTCAATGTGATTTTTTTTATGGTTTTATAATGATACAAACACCTGGTGGTCCATATGGTGCATACCGAGCATGTAGTAAACTAAACTTTACTACTTTTCACTCATACCACCCATCACTTTTCCTAGCAGAGAATCCAGTGATAAACGAATTCAATCTCATTTACCATCTATCTTCGAAATGCACTCGTTCTATCGAAGTTGTGAAGATCGGCAGAATTTATCGCATCTTCTTGCTCCTCTTTTTTTCTCGTAATGCTTACCGGTGCATTCACTTTTAACATTTCTTCCGCAAAGCAAAAAAAGGCAAATCCTCCGCCCGCCCGAAAGGCATCAATTTTCCATCTTTGCTCCAGATCACGTGGATGTATTCCACCGGTCTTCGGAGCAGCAGCCTTTTCCGGGCGTTGCAAGTGGAATCAGATTGCTCAGTCTCAGGGTGCTTCGCATTTTCTGCTTCCTTTGCGACGAGAGCCCACCTCTCATAATCAATCGCTGTAGGCTGATATTCCCACTCGGGGCCTGGCTTCAGCAGTCAGCCAGCTTCCGTTCATCCGTCGCCTGCCGGTCCTCATAATGGAGATTTATTGACGTACGCCACGTATCGGACACTGAATGGAAAAGAAGGACGACGACGACGACTTGCACCAGATGATTCTGCATCGAACGGAATGGATGAAAAAATGTGAAGTTTGTTTTGCAGCTTCAACACTTCGTCTCTGACTGGCCTAACGGGGTTTCTTTCTAGCGTGGGCGGAGTATTTCTCAATGCGATGGTGAATCAGTTTGACCCGATTGGTTTCAAGAGATTCTAGACGCAGAAAGCGAATCGACGGATTAAGTCGGCAAACTGGGTCGATTTCCTATTTTATCTGTTTTCTTAGTTGGTTGATTCGACCGGGAGACTTGAATATCAAGCAGATCATTTTTCTGATTTTTCGATGCTGCATGACTTATGCAAATGGAGAATTTTGATCATCGGATGGTACAAAAGGAAGGTTTTGAAAGCGAAGACAGATTAAAATATCTCACTTTATTATTTCGCTGGCTTACCATTATTAATGTGCCCAAATCGAGGGCTCAAAATTTAAAAGTCAATAACGGCGCCGGCCACGTTGCTATGGTCATCAGGGAAGGGCAGGACAACCATTGTTACTAGAGACCGAAGAATCTTCTGGATCTCTACAGTTGTCATGAGATTAGTAGGATATGGTAAAAATCTGTAAGTCGCCTTAAGTTGGTGATGCGATCCATGATATATTCACGCCTAATCGGATTCGCGATGTTATTCGATAAATGCATTGTACGCCGTACAAGGGAAATCTTCAACTTGAAGTTCGATATCTGAGATAAACATCATTTCTCATTGTCCTCTTTTTATAGTTTGTGGTCCAATACGAGGCACGGTCCTAGTGTTCTGTGAAATTTTAAGCTTCCTAGATAATGATTTAAAGGTGGCCCAACGATACTGTAGATTTATATGGAATTTACTATTAATAATTTTTGGAAAATGTCCCAAACATGCTCGTACTGTAATGTAAAAAACTTATCATCCCATAGTAAAAACCCATTCTTTAAACCTTGATGAAGGATGTTGCTGAAGAAACAATTCCCTTTGGAGCTAATTTTGTTTGGCATTTTCAAAAATGTTTGCAGGACTATAATCACTTATGAAGCTTAATTATGACTAACAAACTCACGAATATCTCTTCTCCTATCCGTCGGATTGAATCGCTCTCTTCAACAACTTTCTTTATCATGATTTGAAGAATGAGTTTTAACATTGGAATGATAAGTTTGTACTCACCATCCAGTAACGTGTTTGGAACATTTTTCAAAATGTCTCCATAGTAATTTCTATATCAACCTACATTGTCGTTGGACCACCTATAAATCACCACCTAGAAGCTGAAAATTTCACAGAACACTAAATTATGGTAAGGATGATAGAGGTGATTGGATTTTCAAACTTGTTTAAATTTTATTAGGAAACAAAATGAATGGGCATGATACCAAAATTCGTCCAGGGAGCTTCCCAAACAAATATTGCCAAAATATTGAAAAGATATAATGCCAAAATATGCGCTGAGGACCGTGGGAGTCATCAAATGTCTTACCAGGATTGCATTCAGTATTACAACTATTTTATCAAAGATTTCCCCATTCTGAAATTCTAGATCTTTTAGGAATTCTAAAAGGAATCTTATTTTAGTATTTGCCAAAGAAAGTCCATAAAATAAGGTAGGACCAAACATGAATCACAAACCAATAATCTTTCAATGAGACTGGATTGTAGTAGTTTGATAAAATCGAAAGTAAAATAACAATGATTAGGCGATTTTAGCAAATAATATTGGGAGGAAAATGTCAAGAATTCAATCATTAAATCTCAATATATTTCCCAATGAATTAATGAATTTTTCAAGGATCTCACCAAGAGTTTTGCTTCAAATCAAAGGTGATAAGGATTGAATTAAAAAACGGTTGCCTAGAAACCTACTTATACTTTCAAAAGCACGAATTGAGTGATTAAAGAAATACGCATAGCTGAAACTGCTACTCGTAGCTTGTGTATTTAGTACACATGTTGAATACAGTGCAGTGGAGATTCGCTCGTTGGGTGTCCGCTACATAGAATGACTCGGTGGTTGGATGTTCGCTGGTTGGAAATAATTCCAACTAAAAACCACTCGAATGTCAAGAGAAGAGGTCAAACTGACTTTGACCTCTGAGTATCGTCGCATTGAAGTCTTCATATATAGAACAAATGTGTATGTATATGAGCGTTTCGTGACGGTTCGCCCTCCAGATTCGATAGTCTGGAACATTTTGACCAGTCATTGGTTGGAGGGCAGTCGTGTTCCAACCAACGAATCTCCGCTGTAGTATTTAAATTCTATGCCGTGCTTCTGGTAAAAAAGTGTTATTGGTGAACGCAGCCCTATTCCACCTTAAAATTTTCGAAAAATTCAGTATTAAAAAAATCGGCAAGGATTCTCATCAAAATTTCAGCCAAAAATCTATCTAAAATTGTATGCGAATGGAAGCGTGATTTGATAAGCACTTGACATATTTTCATATATCACCGTTTCCACTGAACACTGAAATTTGATTGTCAATCAAGAAAAAAAAAAAATTTTATAATTGTTCCACGGCCCCCTTGAGAAAATTTCACGACCCCCTAGTGGGATCACTGGTTGAGAACCACTGTACTAGAGTGTCCATCCTGGGACATCCCGGAACAAAACATCCCAGGATTTGACAAATATCGGGATTTCCCGTTTTCCGGCATCTTAGTTCTGACATCCCGGGAATCCCGGGATTCCCCAAATGTACGTAGAATTTGATGAAATTCACTAAAATTCAATGAAAAACAATGACATTTTTCCTTCCTATCAAACTTTATTTGATAAAATAGAAAAGTATCATGAAAAAGGGAGTAAACGGGTAATTATTTTTATGAAAAGACCAATTTACCAAGTAAAAACACATATTTTTGTTTGTCTAGTTGCAAAGTTATAATGCTTTTCTTTTCAACATTGACCGTTTTTATAAGCCTATGATGAGATAGCAAATTTGAAAGTACACCTAATCTTCAGTCAATAATTTTCAGTAATAAACATATCTACATTACCTTAAATGTCCTTGAATCGTTTCTTTTGATCTAAAGTTTTTATGTCTTTTCAAATGTTTGAAGCACATTGCTTAGAAATTATGACTTAAGTTTTTACCATTCATAAGTGTTATAGCGAATTTGAAAAAATAAATTAATAGCAATCCCGTTATTAGTTAAGCAATGTTTTGATTTTTGTTAGGTTACTTCATCAGAATAAGAAAGTCTTATATGAAATGTGATTTGCTATAATTAACATATTATCATGGAAAGTTACATTATCTATTTATTTCATTGAAAAAAAAGAGCATTATACCTACTTTAAATTTATACTTCCTATTCAACCAAAATGCTTGTCTTATTTAAAATGTATTAAATCCCGGGATCCCGGAATTTCCCGGGACACGCTTTGATTTTTGTCCCGAATCCCGGGACGAGAAAAATGGTCGGGAAATGGACACTCTAGGTCGTACTCATACTCCGCTTTACAGGGCAAACTCTTTGTTCTTTGTCGTCCTTAGAGCATTCGGACCTATCCGGTCCTTTGCAATTTTTTGCCTTGTTGCCGATATCCATATATTTTAAGCATATTAACAATTATTTTTTGTTTCCCGAAAGATCACCTTCAGCGTGCAGTCTAACAATTTCACCTTCATCTTACAGTTTTAAGGTAATCGGTTCGTCTTTTTTTGCATGGCCCGTCACGGTCCTCCCAAGTCAGTTACTATCAGAAAAAATCATCATCAAATGTTTGCTAACAAGTCATCAATTTTCTATTGGTAGCTAAATTGCATGTCTGGGCTAAATTTCAGATAAATCGTAGGGCCCGTTTTAAAGTTACGCCCAATTGGAGTGATAAGTTCACATATTCAAAGGTTTAACCGTTTCTGTGATTATCAGAAGAAATTAACAATCATAACTTGGTTCAAAGTAGGTTTTTTAGATGTTCGTTACCTCTGGGCGGAATTTTGAGACGCAAGATCGATCAAATATGGAGTTCTGCCCTTAATGAGACGTAGACCACCGGAAGTACTTATTTCAAATAAATGCAAGAGGCATTCTTATATCGTTAATAATGTTCAAATGTTGTGAACGACAACCTTTTTTGTAGGCTCAGGTGTTTTGAGGCATAACGGAGCCAATTTGATGTATACCAATTTTATAATATTTTATCGGTTGAAAATTTCTCTAATAAAGATTAACACTTCAGTCGTCGCACTGTTGTACTTTGTACAACGTTGTTCTGGCGGCGGCGAACCGCGCGACGACTGGAAGGTTAAAAAAAATCTTGATAACTAGGTGAACTTGGGCGCTCACATTTAACATTTTTAACTTCAATTTGCTTCAAATATTCTTATAGAAGTTCCAGCTTGCTATTTTATGCATCTGTCCGTTTTTCTTGGCTGCATCTCTCTTTCCAATATAAATCTTTTGGATCGAGTCTTCTACAGTTCAATTTTAATCAATGTAGTTACGGTGTAAGGCGTGTGTGAACAAAAACTGAATGAAGGGAAGTTTTCAATACCTTAAGTAAAGATTATCCAAATATATATTGTTTTAATAAATTTATAATTGTTGCATTTGCAGGGCTTGATTTTCCATCCTAGCTCACACAAAACGTTTCAAGTTCAAGCCGTAATAACCGGTAAAGGCAAACTAAAGAGATCGTATTATTTGAGCTATATACATTTTTCTAAGCTATGTTATCTTGAACTCTCTTTTATTCTTTGTGTAAACTTACACACTAAGAATTTTTTTCACGAGCTCGGCTGTGCGACTCTCGGTTTCCCGATCTAAACCGAGACTCAGCTAACAAATCGTCCGGTTGCTTAGCAACGAAGCACGATTTACTGATACTCGGTTTTTATTTGCTTTGATCCCAGGAAATTTGTATGCCGACTACTCGGCTGTGCGTATCTCGGTTAAAATTAGCCGAGATTCGGCATTCTAAATTAAGTGTGTATCTTACAGTTAGACATCTTCATTAGGTTGTTCGTAACTATACTATGAGTCTTATTTTTTGTAAACAAACATATAAAGTTAAGATTTGCAAGTGAATTTACAACGATGTAATAATACGTTTATACATTACACTACACCGAAATTAAAATAGTAACAAAATTTAATTTGATTTGACTGCAAGACTAAGATCACAATATCAAAACCTGGATGGAGAAACTTAACAAGGTTTGATGGATAACTAACAACAACTAAAAACTTGGAAACTGGAAATAATTTTGAGGTATACTTGCGTATTGTTATAAGTAAACATATAACCGTATACTCAGGCCCGGATTTGTGGGAAGGAGAGCGAGGGGGCAAATTCCCAAATAGTTTATCGATTTGCTTATTTCTTCAATAACAACTGTCGTTCAAGTTCAATAAATGGAAAACAAAATTGAAAAAATAATTATGTAATATTCGCCATTGTTATCTAAGTCTCCATGAATCATATGATTTTGATTTCAACTGGAACATTTTCAGTTTTGGATTTGATGGAGAATGATTCAGTCGAAATTCAATTTGGTTATCTATCACGTACGACTTTTCAGGTATTTTATATAGTTGATTTATTTTACACAACATTTACGAAGTTATGTGGATGTAGTTGAATTCGTGTAATATTACAAGTTTTTTGAAGTTTTCCTATGCTTAGCGTTTCCCGCTCATTTTGTACCAAGGGCCCCCGTCAAAAGATCTTACCCGGGCCCCCTGAAGCTCAAATTCGATACTGCAGAAGTGTATTGAAACGTGAGTAGGTTCACTTGATTATTTTGAATATTGAGCAACAAAAACCAATTAAGTTACATGATTAATCTGGCTCCATAATGCTTTAAATCGCTTGAGTCTTCGAAAACTCGGTATTTTTTCTCAAAACTTTCATGAAAAGTATTTATTGTTTATCATTGACAACATTTGAACATGATTAACGATATGAAAATGGCTCTTCCATTTATTTAAAACTAAATTCTATTGGTTACGCCTCAAAAAAGGCGTAGCTCTAAATTCGATTGGCTTTTTGATTCGAAATTCCGGCCAGAGGTAACAAACAACTAGTACACTACTTTAAACCAGCGGGAAATAAAAAAACCCTTTAAATATTATTAACTTCCTTTGAATTTCTAGATTTACAAGTTCAAAAAGGCGTAACTTCAAAACGGGCCCAACAATTTGCTGCAGCTTATCTATAGAAAATGACTGGAGAGCACAGATTTTATGTAGATTTTATTTTCTGATAATAACGGTCTGGGGTTTCACTACAGAGCTCTCTCCAAATTGCAAAGGTGCACCCAACGAAATTTTCTGTAATGAACTCAACCAGATATTTGCATTCGACCGCTGTCTCCTAAAAAAAGTTGCACTGTGATCCATTGACCTTGTGACATATTTCTGGTACGCTGCACTCTTTAAGAAATCCGTCTTGAGTGCGAATAACATTTCTTCTTTATGAGAGCGGCTAGTTTTCGTCATGTTTTCTCCCAGCGCTTTCAGCAACGGGATTTCTCTCACTTTCCCGAAAACGGACGCGTACGACGTTATGTTGTTTGTTTCTATTATTTCTTCTTCGATTTCATCATTGTTTTCTTTCTTCTCGTTTTGTTATGTCCTCTCCTTTTTTAGATTTTAACTGTGCACCATTCACTAACATTGTTCAACTCATTGACGCATTCTTGATTCAGGGAGTATTCGGTTGTTAAGGTGAAACTCCTTTGAATCCACTAATATCTATATGAAAGTAGTGTTACACAAAAAAATGTTCTCTTATATGCTGGTAATAGTGAAATTATAATAAATAAGACGTTGGTTTGGTTTGACTTTATTAACGAGATTTTTAGCCCTGGGCTAGTTCATCTCGGGACCAACGGCTTTACTTCCCTTCCGAAGGAAGTCGTCACTATAACTTTTTACGTCATAAGTGACTATGTCGGGGATGGGATTCGATCCCAGGTCCTCGGCGTGAGAGGCGAGTGTTCTAACCACTACACCAGGTCCGTCCCCTCAAATAAGACGTTGTTGCCAGTAATCGTTACTTCATTTTGAGTCTTTTCCGCTTCGATTTAATAATATTGCTTAATGTCGTACGTAATCATCAACATGTCTGACAGCCCTGCAAGCGGGCAGCCGTCGTAAAATTAGAAAAATAAAAAAGGGAAATGTTGTGATCGAGTGATTGGTTTTATCACGGTTTGGTGAAGTTTTAAAGTTGTTTTCATCAAAAATCTACCAGAAATTGTTCTTTAATTAACAAGTAGCGAAAGTAAATTGTGGTCGAGGTTCTACGTGTAGCGAAAGTGGTAAAATTCGGCGAAAAGAGTTCTTCGTTCGCAGGTGGATAAGTTAAAACAATTGTAGAAAAGTTAAACGTTCGTGTTGAAAATAAGCACAATTCATTATATTTCCACCAGCTACTAGTGCTGAAACTACGAAAATTTTAAGGTAATAGTATTCTGATGTCTCGTTAGCAATTTGGGTGTGGATTTAGTGTAGGTAAGTGAAATATTGTGAGAAAGAATGTGAACTTCCGGCAAATGTGTTTGTATATGTGAGGAAGCCACTTTCACTGCCATGGCAGGGATTCCTTCCTATATGTCTTCAAGAGCTTCAAATGTCTTCTGTTTTAACCACGATCTGTGCCTTCTAAGCTAACATTCTGTTACTTCTGACCGAATTCTTCGGCTGTTACGGTACACTTATTGCCTTTGACCAGATGCTTGATCCTGATGTGGACATAACTCTTGGTGTTGATGAGTTTGTAGTGTTCATTGAGCGGCAGCTCCAGCTACGACTTCGCTGTGAACACTTGACTCAGAAAGTCTGAAACTCTCAGGTTTACTAATGGAACATTCGGTGGGTTTGTTCTACTGGTGCTAACTGCAACTGTCAGTGGTATGACTGGTCATATATGCAGCCTCCCGCTCCTGGAAAATACTACCGCATATTTGTTTCCTCCGCCAAATTCTCCATCCAAATCTATGACTTTCTCCATTCGATTGCTATCGAACTGCTATCTACACTCGTTTTACATAGTTGCTGTTTGTTAGTTGGCGTCTCAAATAAGCCATCAGCCACAGATCACATGAGTAACAACTGGTCATGACATAGAATCCGTTCTATGCACCCCGAAGAAGTGGCCGAATAAACTTATGATCAATTCTCCATCCTGCGATGCATCTAATAACACCTTTATCGATATTCAGTGAGAAAATTTCGGTACAAAACCGATTTCACGTTTCCTGGAGCAAGTGGACAAACATACATGTTGAAAATTTTATCGAGCTTAGCACCAAGGATTGAAACCTGAGAAAATTGAGAATATCTCTCACGTATCACTCGTTGTAACAATTATGATCAGCAGCACATCATGAGGGTGTGCAGACCCTGTTTATCATCTTCTGCAACAGATCTGATTTGATCAGGGGGTTAACAGTGCATGATGAAACCCATATAAACAAGCTACGTACCTGAGGGACTCTATTGCTATCGGATATTCGGGGATTGTCGGGGAATGCACGAGTTCACCATTTGATGTTTTAGCGGTGCCGTGTTATTTATGTTACCATGGAAACGAGTGAATTCGGCACCGCTCAAATGTCAAAATAGTGAACTCGTGCATCGGTCCATTATGGATCAATGCACGAGTTCACTAATTTGACGTTTGAGCGGTGCCGAATTCACTGGTTGCTATGATCACATAAATAACACGGCACCGCTAAAACGTCAAATAGTGAACTCGTGCATTGATCCATACTCCGAGAAATGACATTTGATACTGACGTCATTCCTATCGCAATCTCGAATGAGTACAAGAGAAAGCAAAGCCTGCTCTCTATTACTATCCTTCTAGCTCTATGCTTGGCGATAGGAATGAAGACACATGTTTTTATTAAAAACTGTTGTTTACACGTGGGAATAGCCTACCTTGTTGTGTAGACCGTGAATAAAATGAGTAAGAATTCGGCAATGCCTGCTTGACACCCAAAATATACCGTTTTGTCTCAAATTCCGAATAGACTCATATTCCGAACACTCGGTTTTTGTATGGCGATTTGGTTGAAATGTTTCGCTGAAATATGTCACCAAATAACAAGGAAAAGCAGTCAATTGCAATTAAATTGTAAAGTCTCCAATATAATTTATACCGCGGAAGTAGTGATGATTCTCTAGTTTGAGACCAGTAGAACAAGCTCAGTTAAATTTATTTGCAAAATTATTCATTTAAATACGATTAATTCGTGCTGTTCGGAATTTGAATCAAGGTGTTCGGAATATGAGACAGAATGAACACAGTGTTCGGCATTTGAATCAAAATGTTGTTCCGTACTTTTACGTAAAAACAATACTAAAACTAATTAAATTAACACTTTTATCGGTACACCCAACAGCTAACAGTTAGAAATTGCGAAGAAATTAATATTTCACACATATCAGCTAATTTATGAAAATTAGATGCATTTGAAGTCACTGTTGGCCTTAAGTGTTCGGAATATGAGTCAAAACGGTAGATGTAAAATTGGCAAAGAATGCTTTTACCTAATAATTGTGGAAGTGCTCATAAAACACTAAGCTTAGAATCTAGTGTAGAACTAGCCCTCGTGTGTTAAAATACACTCAAATAAAGTTTAAAAAAAAAAAAAAAAAAAAAACTAAGCTTAGAAATTGACATAGGGGAAGACGGGGTAAGACCGCCCGCCTAAGCAATTTAATTCATATGTCAAATTCGAGAATCAATCAATCAATTTTCGACGCAGCATGTCGTTTTTTTGAAGCCTTAGGCATGATCATAAAATATCACAGGAAAAATATTTGTTTTCTTGATGTTTGAAAAAGTGGTAAAACCGCCCACCTAAGGGGTAAAAGCGACCACCACGATTTTTGTACACAATTTTGCGAAAAAATATATCAGTTCCCTGTGATTCTTTAAAATATAATGTTTTATAAATTCTTCATTGCTTTAAGGGGATATTGAATACTTTTTAGAATTAATAACCTCAAAAAATTTATCACCACCTTGAATAACCCATGTTTTGAAAACAATATGCGTGTTTGGTTTGTATTTTTAACAAAATTGATTTCATTTCACTCGAATAGTAATACAGGGTGATTACTAATTCCTGTCAGTAAAGTAACTGATCGTAGATAAAAGATGGATTTATAAATTTTAATTTCCAGTGTACATCCTGTTTTGTACATCTATAAAGTTTATTTTGACAAATTAAAGATTAAATCTTTTTTTCATTTATTCTTAGTTTTTAGTCATATGTGTTGTTTTAAAGGCATTACACCTGGCGCGCACGTCTTCCACAGACATGTATTTTTCACCAAACTACGCTGAAAAAATCCTGATTAAAACAGTATGTTACCGCAATCTTTCAGACTTACTAGGGAATAGAATAAGACTGATTATGGACGATCTTAGCGAAAAAAATATGTCTTTATTGGTTAAAATATATGCTTCTGTATAACGTGCGTGTTAACCGTAATGCTTCTGAAACAACGCATGTGGCTGGAAATTAAGGTAAAAAATAAATATGTTATCTATGTACAGTGAAGACAAATGTTAAAGATGTATAAAACTGGGTATGCACTGGTAATTAAAATTCATACAATCATCTTTTTTCTATGATTATTTATTTTACTGACTGGAAATAGTAATCAACCTGTATACAACGTAGTTACAACTTTCAAAATGGTTTAGACATTTTATTTGGTATAAATTAGGGGTGGCGGTCTTACCCCTTCAACAGTGGTCGGTTTTATTCCGCTTTCGCAATTTTCACAACTATGGTCTTATTTCAAAGCTTAATATTTACAATTCATATTTCATATAAAGCATGGATGCGTAATTTGTTACGTTTTTACAACAAAATCCCTTCTGAAATCCTTAAGTGAGCATCTGTTTAATTTAGATCAAATTCAATACCGACGAGCAGAAGTTTTTTTTTTTTTTTTTGATATTTGTTATGAAAAATGTGAAGTAAATATCACCCTTAATGGTTAGGAATGTCAAAATTCGTGTGTTTATGGAAAGCTCTTGGTGAACTTTTAAGAAAACCGCCATTTTCATGCCAAACTGAAGGTGACCCGTCTAACCTCGGCGGGCGCTCTTACCCCGTCTTCCCCTATCGCCAAAAAAAGAAGAAGTTTGTCACCGAATTTGTAAAACAGAAAAACAATCACTACATTTATTCAAGAACTATTTCGAATTCCGAAGGTTAACATTTACAAAAATTGACATCTTGTAATAATGAGCAAACATTTCAAAACATGTCATTAGTCAAATACTCAACCATGCATCCCTGATTCCAACAGCTCGTTACCGCTGTCAGATCATCATCACAATCATCCAACTCCCCAACCAAATTTTCGGAGCTCTCAAAGGTGATAAAATTGTCACCATTCCATCGCATTGAAATACCCCCCCCCCCTCTCCTTCCGCTTTGATGCAAAATAGAAGCAATGAAATAATTTTCCATTTTCGACTTGTCATCTCGCAAAACGTCATTGTACGGATCTGTGTCTGTGGGTGTGTTTGTGTATGTGGGAAATGCACTCGACAGATCGTGCCCGATGCGACACAAACCAGGATGTGCACCAAAGCACGCTCTGAGTTCTGGCACTTGCATCTTTGTTTTTCCTGATCCATCGCAAGAAATGGAAGCCATGTTTTATCATGGCACGTACTTTTTCATTTTCTCCGCAATGAACTTTCCCCCGGGCCCACCCGCGCTCCATACGTTCACTCGAAAGCGCAACCAGCTGGCGTCGCACCAAGGGGTATTTGGTGAAGTCAGCTGGTCAAAAGTCATTGGAAATTCGCTCATATTTTGAAATAATGTCCTGCATATGGTACTTTGGCGGCCTTCCTTAGCCGAGTGGTTACAATCCGCGGCTACAAAGCAAAGCCATGCTGAAGGTGTCTGGGTTCGATTTCCGGTCGGTCCAGGATCTTTTCGTCATGCAAATTTCCTCGACTTTCTTGTGCATAGAGTATAATCGTACCTGCCACACGATATACGAATGAGAAAATGGCAACTTTGGCAAAGAAAGCTCTCAGTTAATAACTGTGGAATTGCTCATTAAACACTAAACTGAGAAGCCGGCTCTGCCGCTGTGATGACGTTATGCCAAGCACCTAAAAAGAAGAAGTTTTTTTTTTTGATATATTGATTATTTTACTAAGGTCGAACTTTTGCCCCACCCTACTCTAATACTTTTGGCCATTTAGATTGTCCAAACACCCATAGTGCGTCGAGTCGGCCACCGCCTTGGGAGCGAGAATAAGCGTTGGCAAACTATTTACCTACATTTGTCACGACGACATTCTCTAGTCCAGAATGACGCCGTCGTCGGAAAATGTATGCATGAAGTCTGCATCAGCGTCCGGGAAGCGGGGAGATTCGATCTATCGGTGCCTGTCAAAATTCACGGAAACCATTTCCGGAGTGCTTCGTGCTGTCGAGAACCGACCGGCGGGTGCCAAGTCGAGAGAAACTTGGCTTCGTCATTCGACAGCGAGCTACATTGTTCAACCAGTCAAAGATGAAAACGACGACGGAAGCTGGCAGACTTCGACTCCTTCGGTAGAGGCAGCTAGCAAAACTCAAGATTCAGATAACACAATACTTTTGGCGTGTTGTGACTGCGGCAGCACCCTTCGCGTTTCTCTTTCCGAGGAGCGATTTCTTGGCCCAGAAATGCTTTCAGCGTCATTTGTTACATTATACATTCATGCACTTTTCCATTTGGCAGCGTGTTCCGGAGGCGGTGTCGTTTAACCCTTTCAGGACGGTATTTTTTTATTGTTTTCACTCGCTTCATGGCCACTTCTCTCCATCCTCGACTTTGACCCACGCTCTACAGGTCCTGGTGCACCTGGTCAAGTCACCTAGTTCGCTGCGCCCCACGCCTTCTTGTTTCGACCGGATTAGAAGCGGACACCATCTTTGCAGGGCTGTTGTCCGGCATTCTTGTAACACGCCCTGCTCAGCGTATCCTTCCATCTTTGGCCATCTTCTGGAAACTGGGTTCGCCGTAGAGCTAGGAGCTCGTGGTTCAAAATCGACCACCAGGCGTTAGAAAACCTCAAAAGCTTGCTATTCCTTCTCGAGCATAGTTCACGTTTCATGCCCGTAGAGAATTACCGGTCTTATGAGCGTTTTGTACATCATGCATTTGGCGCGAGCATGATTCTTTCTTGACCGCAGGTTTTTCTGGAGCCTATAGTAGGCACGACTTCCACAGATGATGCGCGTTCGCATTTCACGACTAACGTGTTTGTCGGCCGCCAGCAAGGATCCGATGTACACGAACTCATCAACTACCTCGAAAGAATCACCGTCTATCGTGACACTGCTTCCTAGGTGGGCCCTGTCGCGCTCGGCTCCACCAGTTAGCATGTATTTTGTCTTGGTCACATTCACCACCACTCCAACTTTTGCTGCCTCGCGTTTCAGGCGGATATACTGGTCTGCCATCTTTTCAAATGTTCGGCCGGCAATGTCCATATTATCCGCGAAGCAAACAAATTTATTGGATCTCTTGAAAATCGTACCCCGGCTGTTAACCCTGGTTCTCCGCATGACACCTTCTAGCGCAATATTGAACAACTGGCACGAAAGTCTATCACTTTGTGGTAGTCCCCGGTGGGATCTAAAAGAACTGGAATGTTCGCCTGAAACCTCCACACAATTTTGCACACCTTCCATCGTCGCTCTTATCTGCCGTGGGAGCTTCCCGAGAAAGCTTTTCTCGTCCATGATTTTCCAAAGCTCTACGTGGTCGATACAATCGTATACCGCCTTGAAATCGATGAAAAGGGACCTGGTATTTACGACATTTTTGGAGGATTGTCGCGCAGAAAAACTTCTGATCCGTTGTCGATTGACCGTCAACGAAGCCGGCCTGATGACTTCCCACTATCTCGTTTACTACAGGTGACAGACGACGGAAGTTGGTCTGGGATAAAACTGTGTAGGCCGCATTTAGAATGGTGATCGCTTGAAAGTTCTCACAATGTTACTTGTCGCCTTCCTTGTAGATGGGGCATATTACCCCTTCCTTCTACTCCTTCGGTAGTTGTTCTGTTTCTCAGATCATGCCTATCAGCCGATGCAGACAAATGACTGGGCCTCTCCTGGCCCATCTTGATGAGTTCAGCTCTGATACTATCCTTACCAGCAGCTTTATTGTTCTTGAGCGGGTGAATGATACCAATAACTTCCCTCAAAGTGGGGGCTGGTTGGTTTCCAATGCCCGTGGTACTGACGAAGGCATTGCCTTCGTTGTCCCGTCCTTCATTGTTTGTGCTCTCAGCGCCATTCAGGTGTTCGTCGAAGTGCTGCTTCCACCTTTAGATCACCTCACGCTCGTCTGTCAAGATGATCCCATCCTTATCCCTGCATATCTCGGTTCGGGGCACGAACCCGTTGCGGGATGCGTTGAACTTCTGATAGAACTTACGTGTTTCTTGAGACCGGCACAGCAACTCCATCCCTTCGCATTTCGTCTCCTCCAGGCTGCGTTTTTTCTCTTGAAAGAAGCGAGCAACAGTAGGCTATTTCCGTCTATGACGTTCCACGTTCTGCCAGGTCCCTTGCTGCAGCATGACCGCTCGCGCTGAATTCGTTTCCTCCAGAATCTGCCTACATTCCTCGTCGAACCAACCGTTTCTTGAAGTCCGTCAAACATATCCGACAATAGGTCGTATGAATAAACCGAGCAAAAGCTTTTACTTTACTCAAATCTACCTGTCAGATCATTTACCTGAGCATTTACTCAAGTTGGTATGATAAAACTGAGAACTTGAGCATTTACTTTTCGAACATTGGGATTCGTATGAATAAAGCGATAAAATCTGAGTAAATGCTCAGAAAATTCTGAGTCACCTACTGACCATGCTCAGTTGAAAAAAAGCACGAGATTTATATTTAAAATGGTAGAAATGAAGAATATATTCGGATCTTCTTCTTCTTCTTCTTCTTATTGGCATTAATGTCCTCACTGGGACAGAGCCTGCTTCTCAACTTAGTGTTCTTATGAGCACTTTCCACAGTTATTAACTAAGAGCTTTCTATGCCAAAGTTGCCGTTTTCGCATTCGTATTTCGTGTGGCAGGTACGATTATACTATATGCCCAGGGAAGTCAAGGAAATTTCCATTACGAAAAGATCCTAGACCGACCGGGAATCGAACCCAGACAACTTCAGCATGGCTTTGCTTTGTAGCCGCGGACTCTAACCACTCGGCTGAGGAAGGCCCCATATATTCGGATAGTGAACCTTAAAAATATTTTCACTAATTGCAGGGCGGAAGCAGTGGAGGATTCTCAAAACAGCTATTTTTGCGAAGTGTGATGGAGATGAGGAAGACTCTAACATAGTGGGGGTGAGTGGATGTCCTTAAGGGTTTTGTCCATAAACCACATAGTCATTTTTTTTTCGATTTGCAGACTCCCGCTCCCCTTTCGTGGTCTTTTAAACACAAATTTTAAAACTTGTATGGACTGTGGTCTTTGGCCAGTCCTTCTTTATATGACCACGTGATGTACGGACAGCACCTTAGGCAACTACACCGGTGGTTCAAATCTCCAGATTTCCTCCAGGAATTTCCAATAGCAATTCCTTCTGAGGTTTGCTCCAGAAATTCCTCCAGGGATATCTTATGAGGATTTCCACCAGGAATTCTCATGGAAAGTATTTCTCCGGGGATATCCCACAAGTTCTTTTCTCAAGGATTTCCCCCCAATGATTTTTTCAAGGAATTCTCAGAGAATTTCCAATAGTATTTTTTTTCCAGGGATTTCCTCCAGAAACTTCTAGAATATTCTCCAACATAAATTATTCCGTGGATTTTTTTTTTCAAGAATGAATCCGGGTATTCCTCCATGAATTTCTACAGATAAGCTTCGGAATTTCTCCAGAAATTTCATCGAAATTCTTCTAGAATTTCCTCCGGAGTTCCTCCAAGTTTTCTCAGAATTTTGCCGGGAATTCCATGGGATCTCGACCGGGAATTCCTTCAAAGTCCCTCAGAGAATTCTATCGTTGTTACTGCAAGAATTTCTTTCTCCACCAAGAAATTCTTCGGATTTTCTCCAGGAATTGTTTCAACGTTTTCCCAGAAATTCCCCCAAGAATTTCTTTGAAGATCCTCCAAGATTTTCCAGTGTTCCTCCTGGATTTCAATAGAGTCTTGAAGAGGTTCCTTTAAATTGATTTTTCGCATACTATTAATCAATTTAAAGCCATTTGAATAATATTTTAGTAAGTTCAGAAAAAATTGAAGAATAAATACTAGATATTTATTTAATTTGATCAAGGGTGTTTTCTACGAAAATTGCAACTATAACATCAAAGCATCTTCATAAGAACAAATATTTCAAACAAAAAACAATTCTTTTTCCTCACTGGAAATATCAAGAAACTAATTCAAATTCGCTGAGAATTTTTTTGAAGATTTTTGAATAGTAACCGCTGCATGAGTTCGGAATTAAATTCCTACAAATCCTTAAGGTGAGCTAAAGGAAATTTTTAAATGAATACTTAGAGTATATTTTAGAGCATTTTTAAAGAATTATTTTTAGTGTTCCTGGATGTACTTCCTGAGAAATTTCTCTTCATATATTCAAATGTAAAACCATTTTTTATTCTTGGAAGCATTTCTGGATTTCTGGAATGATTACTTTATAAGTCTATAATATTACTGAGAAAATATTTCGAAAAAATAATGAGAATCTTTACAGAAATCCCTTTAAGGTTCCGGTCGGATCCTTAAGATATTTCTTAAGGACTTTAAGGTCGGTCCAGCTTCTTTTCATAATGGAAATTTCCTAGACTTCCCTGGGCATTGAGTATCATCGTACCTGCCACACGATATACGAATGCGTAAATGGCAACTTTGACAAAGAAAGCTCTCAGTTAATAACTGTGGAAGTGCTCATAAGAACACTAAGCTGAGAAGCAGGCTTTATCCCAGTGGGGACGTAATGCCAAAAAGAAGAAGAAGAAGAAGGGTTTTAAATTACTAGGGAACTTCCAATTTTTAACTTTGATATTTTTTCTCAGCTAAATAATCTGAAATAAAAAGCACTTGAAACTGCGTCATGTAGCATATCATGTAGCATATTACTGCCATTTGGCCAGTAGCTTTTTAAAACATTCCTTCCGAAATAAACCAAAAATGCCAAGAATAGGATTCGATTTATTAGTAGTTTAACCGGAAGGATGCTTTGAAACTCCTGAAGATTCCTTCGATGGATTTTTGCAAAACTTGTGGTGGATTCTTGTTGAAATAAATGGATGCCATTTGGTGAAATCTTTGGCAGATGCCATTTTTGGGAAACTTCCAATTTACAAAAATGAACATCTGTTTGAGCTTTGTAATGAAATTTATTTATTTGTTTCAGCAGCCAGCGACGGTCGTAGCATAGGGGAAGGCGGGGCAGTATGGTCATACGGGGTAAAATGGGCCACCTTTTATTTGAGCTTAAAAAAACAGATTTTGATCTCAATAACCTTAGAACCTCGTGAAGTATGCTTCAATTAGTCACCACTGTGAAAACCTCGCAAAAATATGATTTTGAACTTCATATATCGATAAAAATCTGAAACGTTGATGCTACTACGAAAATCTTATAAGATTTTGGATGTAAAAATAAGCTTTGCATAAAGTTTTGTTTATTTATTTCATTTTTTTCACAGCAGTTCGTTCTTCCATTATTCATAGACATTATGTACACGAAATTGTATAGATTCTAAAATAAATTCTCAATAAAACAAAATTTGTATGAAACATCTAGGAACGGGGCAATATGGTCATAGCCGATCAAAGCTATCTTATCACAAAAATAGATAACCAAAAATTGCATGTCATTTTAGCAGTTTCAATGCAAAATTGTTGTCGCACGTGATTTCAATTAATAATAGATTTTTTAACTGGTAAAACTTATTTGAACGACTATGTTTGAAAACTGAAGCTCATAGAATCATGATTTATTGAACTGTCAGCAAAATATACCTTTTCTTGATTCAAATCAGACTTCAACCCAGTTTTTGTACTAAACTCTATCATACATTATTGTCTTCTTCTAAATTAAGACTTGCAAACGGTTTTCCAATTAAAATAATAAGATTTAGTATGGTGGCCCATATTGCCCCGTAGGGGGGACCATTTCACTCCGTATAGTGTAGAGTCACACACAAAAAACTGTTTTTGAAAAATGTTCCAAAAAAAAAAAAATCTAAGTTATCTTTTTACTAAAATACAACTGTGGTAAGAAAGGAGATACTTCAAACTACAAATTAAGCTTATGGATCGATTAAATTGTATAGTGTTTCTATGCTTTCAAGAACTTTTGCTTAGGTGGACCATACTGCCCCTATTGACCCTATTTCAACTGGCCGTTTGTGCCACTGTTTTGCAATATTTCTGCTCATCTCACTGGAGAGTTTAATTACGGTGCCGCTGATACTCGTACCATTTTCACTGAGTGCCAATCCGGTCACATGTGGCATGTTGAACCTATTCATGGTAGCCAAATTGACCCGGAGAATTTTCTTGATCCGTCCAGTGTGAGAATGGCAGCTGTCCCGTTGAGAACTTTATCGAAATAAGATTTGATTTCCTTTGGCTGCTGATGATGAACATGATGATGGTGTTTTTCAATACTGGTAATCGACCCGCAAGGACTCCGATCTACGCTGTCGTTTGGTGCGCTTACGTTTGTTCCTAGGCACCAGTTCCGAAAGACAGCATACTCACCTGTTGGTTGGGATTAAGTAAATTGCAGAATAAATAACATAAGTGCAATGCACTCACCGTTACGGACGGCCCGGTTACCATCATGCGTGTTCTCCGCAGCATCATCTTACTTGGGCTATCTTCACAGGTACCGTTAGTAGTCCTTGCAGGTGTCTCAGAATGGCATCAGTTTCTTCCCGGTGGAGTTTCCCCAGGCAGCAAACGGCAAAGATCCGCAAAAACACTAATATTTGCACCGCTGGAAATCTTCTTCCTCGCAAAACTAAATTGGCCAAAACAAAAACAACAGTTTTGACAGAGTAAAAGCTAAGTTCGAAATTCGAACTTACTCTGAGCAAAGTATCGTTTTATTCATACGATTTTGAGTAAATGCTCAGAGACTTTACTTTGTTTAAATCGGGTTGAGCATGAGCAAGTACTCGGTTTTCTTCATATGACCTAATGCTTTCGACAGCGTCGTTAATGGCTGCTATGACTATCCTCCAGCAGTGCAACTACGCGATCTACTCAGTTAGTCCTCGATAGTTGCGGAGGGAAACTTCCGGTTCACAAGCACCCGGAGACCATTTGCCGGTGCTGTTTCGCGATTTGCTCAGCTAGTCCCCGACGGAGGATCTAGCCTACTCCGATCGCGACTCGATGCCCTCTGGTCTTCTCGCCATTTCTGTTGCAGCGACAACATGATCTGCGTTATCGCTCTGTTCACGGCATGCCACGTATTTGTGGGTTGACACATTTTCTGCACGATGTTGTCGGGATTTAAATCTCCGACGCTGCTTCCGAGCATTTCGTTCCGCACTTCCGCGTATCTTGGACAGTCAAAACCTACATGTTGCGGTGTCTCCTCGATGCTTGGGCAGTTTGGACAGTGTGGCGACTCTGCGTGCCCGAATCATTCTGGGAAATACTTTCTGGAACATTCATGACCTGATAGAAACTGTGTCAAGTAAAAGTTTACCTCTCCATGCTTCCTATTCATCCACGTCGACAGGTTTGGGATGAGCCGGTGGGTCCATCTTCCTCGCAGTAGATCCGACTCTGGCCATCTTCCGTACGTTTTTGACGTCTCTTCGTTGGTAGCACTCAATATCCTCCGCCAAAGTTATGCAAATGGGGATCATACCGGCTATAACGCATACAGGATCTGATATCGTTCTATACGCACTCGCGACTCGCACTGCCATCAGCCGAAACGCTCTGCTCAGTCTTCCGCGGTTCCGCTTTGTTTCTAGTGCCTTGCCCCAAGTAGGAACTCCACACCTCTGTATCGATGACGAGACGTTAGCTAGCAGACGCCTAGCGCTTCTGCTAGGACCGCCCAAGTTTGGCATGTTTCTACCTATTGCGTTCATTGCCTTCTCGAGCCCTTCGCATGCGTAATCAACGTGGCTGTTGAAATTCAGCTGATCGTCGATCATTACTCCCAGGTGGTTCAACACGCGCATACTTTCCGACGTTGACCTCCATCTGCTGAATCGCCTTGCAGTTGCTGACTAGTAGTACCTTTGTTTGTGGTGTGCTATCTGCAGTTTAACTCCACTCATCCAGCTCTAGATTGCGTCTATTGATTCCATCACTTACATCTCCTCTTCTTCCTGCGTATCACCGTTAGCGATACATCATCTGCAATACCAACAATATTCACCTTCCTGGGTAGCCACAGTGTCAAGACTCGGTTGTACTTCCTATTTTCAAGAGTTTGAGGGACGCCCGCTGTCACTTGCATTGACCTTTGGCTAACACCAGGTAGCTCTTCAAGATCTTGCACAGATAGTCGGCAACCTGCATTTTTTGCAGTGCTACGGCGATGGCTTCCCAGCGGCCACGGCGCAGTAGTGATCTCCTCTTCGTTGCTGCTTCCACGCCTTTTCAGCACACTCGACTACTACTCGAATTGCGTCTACCGTCGATAAGGCTTTGCGGAATCCGAACTGTATTTGCTACAACCCGCGCTCACTCTACGTACGCTTCATCAGCCTGTTAAGGATTATTCTTTCCAGGAGTTTTCCGAGCGTACCATCAGGTAAATGAGCCCAAACGAGGCTGGATCTTCAAGTGGCTTCCCTGGCCTTGGCCACAGTACCAGTTTCTGGGTCTTCCATATTCCTGGAAAGTAACCTTTGTCGAGGCACTTCTGCAACACCTTTCTGAACATATGCCAGAATGGCAGCTTTCAGCGCTACGTTCGCTATTCCATAATGACCAGGGGCTTTCATCGGTTTTAGTCGTTTCGCCGTTCTGAAAGGGTTAAGCTCCTCACTTGGCGCGCGATGGGAGCGGCGAAAAGTTCACTTTGATGAAAATGCTTTCAGCACAACTTGTCAAAACGTTGTCGATGGCGTTGGCAGAGCGCGCTCTTGCTGGCTTACACACGTTATGCTGCACAAAATTTGTTCCGGCTGCTGCCAGTCCCGTGAGAGCATTGTTCCAACTTGTCCTGATGTCACTTAAATAAATCTACCGGAGGAGGAGGACATGTGTTGCCGTCTGGAGAATGGTAATCTCATTGAATGAGTAACTAACAATTTTCTTCTCCTTTCTCTTCTCTTTACAGGTATGATTTCATATGAATATTTCATCAGTACGATACCGTACAAAAGCGAATGGAATGACCAAAGCTAATCAACTCCCAGAAGCTGTAAGGTCGTTTTCTCTATTACGTTATCAATTACGCGACCGTGGCGCTGATCTTCCAGCATAAACACGTGGCCGGTGCCACGTGAGGAAAGTAGCAGGAATCGAACCGGGTCGGCACGATTCGTACGTTGGCAGGAAATGAAAAATATTTACATTATCGTTCATCTGGCTACATTTTTCAAAACGGACTGACTGAGAGCGAGCAAAGGTTTTTCCAGTTTGCCAGCTTTCTCCGGTTCTACCTGGAAGCTTCTGTGTTGTGTTGTGTTTATTCTTGTAGTGCCATTTTCTAGTAGTAGCATCGAACGGAAAAGTTCGGTATCATGACCGGAGGGGGGAAGTTTTCCCGGGGAGTGAAATCTAATGGTTGTAATGATAAATAGTATCATCTATCTGCGAAGATTGTGCTCGCCGTGTCCTGGGATGAACCAGGTTTATGTACGGAGAAAAGAACGAACTCAATACGATATACGAAGTCATCAGTTTTGTTTCCTTAATCATCTTTTTTTAATAAGAAATGAGTATGTCGTTCGTTGTATATGATAAGGGCGAAAAAAATGGATATATCCGTTGCCTTTAAGAGTATCTAACATATCATGTGAATTTTCAGGAATGAAGAGAGTATTGAAGTACACTAATGCTCCATTTACGTAACTTCTACACACATAAATGGAATTTGTGTGCATTTTCATAAATGTTTTGTATATTCGGCTGAAAAAAACGTTTCTCCAGTATGCACGCTTTCTTCCAAGAGTGAAATGGTTAATGTTGATAATTGCATTGAAATAAGCAATCAGTTTTATGCTTAAGATAAAATATCTGAACACAAAATCGAAGCAGCTTCTAGCACAGGCTCTCTGATTCAAGAGAAGAAACAAAGAGTGCCGCCTATCGTTGTCAGTTGTTCCGAATTTGGAGGATTACGGCAAATGATCTTGAATTCCATTAGGAGAATCAAAGTTTCTTTCCAAATCGCAAAGAAAGGATAATGTCGCGTTCTCCCGGAAACTCTTGAAGATCGCGAACTTCTTCTCAAACATCTTGAAGAGAAGAAGCACGATTTTTTTTACCTATGACGACAAAACTAAACGTTTGTTCAATGTCATCTTGAAAGGCCTCTTAGGTGACTATAAGTCACCTAAAGAGATCAAAAATGGAATAAATTATTTACTTGGATTTTTCCCCAAACCAAGTAATCATTATGGAAAAGAGAACACAATCTGGCATTGTTCGGAAAGGGCTTTCTCAAGAATATTATTCAATTCACTTTAACAAAAAAGATCTAAATAATATTAAAGCTTAAGATAAAGCTAGACTTGTGTTCGATGTCTGTGTGACATGGGAACATTTCCAGAAATCTGAAGGAAATTATCAGTTATATATATGCATGCTGGGTTGTTAACGACATTCTCCCCTCAAATGCTCACCAATGAAAACACCGCAAATAAATTAACGAATGAAAATAAAAAATGTAAGCAATTAAATGTAACTTAGCTGCGGTAACGATGATTCATGTAGGCGCTTCTTTGTCCAGCTGCAGGTATATATAAAATTAACATATTTTTTTTGCGCACAGAATGCACACGCCATGTTTCGCATTAAAAACATTCACAAGAGCATCTATGTTCAGCTGCTTGTCTTCATTCACTTTTACCGCTGCACGCCGATGCCGATTCGTTAAGCATTACACTAACACATTGCTTCCCAGTTTTGGGTGTGGATGATACCAAAAAATTTGTATGCAAAATTTACGAGGGCAAGCATAAGCCTAACTTTTGGGATTGCCCTTTGCGTGAACGAATGGTTGAGGCTCGTGTTAGGATGATGAACGGTTTTCGTTCCCGGAATTCCCCAGTCAGAATTTCCATCAACTCTCATTTTTCAGCTAACGATCGCTCGCTTAAGAATCATACTCATCAGATAATTTATAATCATGCCCATTCACAAGCTGCCGATATTGTAGTAGGCAATTTCAACTCCTTCTCTTCAAATTGTCTTCCTTCGGATAACCGTTCTAATTGTTTCAAATCATATGGTAAAACCCTTGCCGACGCAGGAAACTCTTATTCCGTCTCTTCATTAATGGATAATCCTAACAAAAAAATAGAAGAAACTCCAAGAAACAAGAACATTACAATACAAGAAATTCTAGGAGTCTCGTATTCAAGATCATTACGATTCGTGCACATTTTTTTCAGAGAGTTCATCAACTGTTTTTCCTTTGTCTTTAAGGTTCTTCTTCTTTCTCCTTCTTTACATCTTACTTCAACAAATCTTTCTGAAAACTTCTAGGAAATTCTTCAAAAATTTCTTTAAAATCCCAGCAAAAATTATCCAGGCTGCCTGTAAAAAAAAAACATCAAATGATTCTTCCGTGTGTTACTCTAAGGAGCCCATCGGGTATTTCACAAGATTCTTTAAGGCCTGGTATTTTTTTCATATCAATAACATTGAACAGGATTCGATTCGGAAATTGTTCTCTTAAAGAGAAATTTTCATAGATCCATCTGCGTTTTTTTTTCACAGAAAATAATACTTCAATTTCTTCTTAAAAATGTCTACCTAGAAAAAAACGAACATTCCAGTAAACTCTATTGCAGAATACGTTCAACTGTTCTTTCAAAAACTCTTCCGCTACAATGTTCAACAATTCTCCAAGAAATTTATTCAAACACTTCTGCAGAGAATTATGATATTTTTTTTCTCTTAGGATGCCAACCTAGGCTTCTTCCGAAAATAAATACTGGAGATTCTTTCAAGATTTTTTACAGGAGATTCATCCTGGGATTTTTTTTTTTCAAAATGCACTAGCTATATTTTTAGACATTATTTATAGAAATTTTTCAACAGATTCACTTAACAATTTTGCAATTCTTTTAAAAAGTTCTAAAATAAATGAAAAAAAAACATCAGGTATTACTTTAGGTTCTAGAAATCTATCTGTTTTCCATTTTTGGCTAAAAAACGAATCCAAGAATATTTTTTAGAGTTTTTTTTTGAAAATACTCTGCAAATTACTCAAAAAAAAAATTAAGAAATTTGTTGGATAATTTCAGCTTAAATTGAATTCGAAAAAAAATACTATAGTCCTGTCGAAAAGTTCAAGAACTCATCGTAGAACCATTACCATTACAGCTCAACCGATTTCCATTTATCTCAATATTCCCTTTGGTACCGACGCCTTCAAAACACGAAAAATTTGAAAATAAAATCATATAAAAAACATTATTTTTAATTTTATATTTTTTTAAAAAAACCTTAGCTTTTATTTAGTCCGAAAAAATGAAAATCTGTCAAGCGGTTCAAACGTTATGATTCATTTAAAATAAAAATTTTGCAAAGTTGCAATTTTTCTGGTCACCCTATTTCGGAAATGGTCACCCTTATCAAAAAATCCAAAAACACGTGTATATTTATTTCGGTTAAGTAGCAAAATAGCAAATTTTCACGGAATTCGGTGACTCACTAGATCAGGTTTTCATGGAATAGCTGCAATGGTGTCCTTGGAGGACCAAAAACATCCGCACAAACCAATAATATATTCCGACGACTAAAATGAATGGTTAAGAAACTGCGCCATATTCAAAAATTATCGATATACCATTGATCACGCTTGTAGATCCTAAGGCCTATATTCGATGAAGTCCTTGGAGAACCTAGGGCATCGTTGCAAATTATAACAATACTCATTCTAATGCTATGAATTATGATTTTTTTATGGCACAGGCACTTATCTGCATAAAAGGATCGCTAAATACGCCAGTACATTGCAGGTATATATTCCAGAAAGGTTTTTGGATAAACTAGAATACCTGTTGTACTCACTTAGTTACCAAAACTCGGATCTGAGAATACAAACGATTCTTCAAAATATAACAATCTTCTAGTGACCAGTATTGTGAGATATTCTACTACATAGAAATAATCAACTGATCTTCATTAACTCATGTAGAATCTTTGCTCAAACTCCAATGAGATCTTGGAAGACCTTAACTTGCATCCATTCTAGCCTGATTAAGAATCAAATATATCAATAATATGTTAATGATACTAAAAGAGTATAATTTCTCTAAATAATAACAAAAATAATTCAATGCAATTAGACTTCAAAAGGCAAAACCTCGTTTAACGCACTGATTCAATTTACGATCCCCCGATCTAGTTAGTAAATTGAGGTTACAGTGTATTTCCAAATAAATCTTTTAAAGACGATCTCTATTTTTTATTTCTTTTCCAATATCTTAACAAATCTCTCCTCTGGAGATTCGAAGGCAATAGACATTTTAAAAACAATTTTCGTAGATAATTCATGTAGTCTAGGGATTTGAAGCAGATTTCCTTTAAAAAAAACATAAACGCGATTTGTTATGTATTTTACTAACATTTCTGAAGGTCTTTTGATGAGCTTCGAAAAATAATTTGTATTAAGGAATTAATTTGTAGAGAAACATTACGCGAAATATCTGAGTACAAAATTTGACAGCATCCATTATTTTATGAATGAATCGAGGGAGGGAAAACTTTCAACTTTTAAAACGTTAAGTAATTGTTTTAATTGGATCCGGGAACATATTCCGGAATCAATTTGTGGATGAAAAATACACACATTAACATAATCATTCGAGCAGAGCATCCTCCAAAAACATTGGAAAACATAATGTTATTAATATGTTGCTCTATGCTAAAACATTTAAAACAGCATTATTTGCATTATAACGAATTGTAGGAACCGAATTTCCAAATTTTTGACGCTTATTTGTACCACAGTATTTTTTGAAAATGGAGGTCTTGAAAACTGCGCTTATCACACACAACAACAAGCTGGTTCTAGCGGTAATAAATCGATCGACAGCCAGACGATTGTCACGCGATTCACTGAAATCAGATTCGCCGTGCTGACACTTTGTACGCGAGCGAGGTTTTCCCATTATTGTTGTACAAAATAAAATACGTTACTATTGAAGAATTTCTATTTAGTCAATAATGAGTCGCGTACAAAGATTCAGAAGACTTTTCTTTTTTTAGAATAATGCCAATTTTTTTTAACCTTGATATTCATTATCATCCAAAATTCTGGAGGGGGGGGATTGGCCCTCCTGCTCCTGTTCCTAAGCCAATGGACATAGAAAAAATCAATCGATAGTGTTTGGCATGAAAGCATGACTGTAAAAATAAAGAAATTTTAATTTTCCAACATACATTGTTAGAATAATTCAAATTTAGGGTGATGTGCTAGTATCCATCGTATTAAGCATTGATCAGTGAGAACTGTAATTTTCCCAGTATTGTAGTGAATGATGCTGATACAAACCGATGCCAAACAATTCTTTCTCAAAACGGTTTTAGCATTGTACAATAACATTTTGATAAATATTGATCTCTTTTTGGAAATAATGCAAAGAAAATGCATCTTACCGTATTCTCAATCCGTCGTATCGTTTTCAACTCCGTCGCAATCAGTTTCCAGATTCGTCTCACAACTTACGGCTCACTGTGATGTACAGTGGCTCAATTTCATTTTCGTACGGGGCACTGTTTTCATATCAAGTTGGTATAAAACTATCAAATGGTGCATGGACATCAATATACTTTATCAATAATGAAGGTTATAGGTGTCATCTATTGTTTGGCAATGACAAACTGTATTCATTTGCTTAAATCTTTGGAATAATGGAAAAGTATTGAGATTGTGTCTATAACTGACCCAATTCCATATTCGTACACCTAACAAAAAAGAAATATACAGCATACAGAACTAATTTTTAATGGACTAGATGACTTTTCAAGCTCTTCGTAGTGTTGTTCAGATGCAGCAGAATACATTTGGAAAATTTATAAACGGATATATTTGAAACTTAAGTAAATTTAAGAAAAATACCAGTTTTCCCATGTTTTTTGCTAAAATATTCGGTAAGTCGAACAATAAATTGCATTTATTTTATCATCACTTCCTTAAGAATGATAATTGCGAATATTGCACAAGTTTCAAAAAATTATAATCAGTTTTAGAGAAGCTAAGAGTGGATATCGACAACTTATACTTTTGAATCTTAGGTAATATAATATTTATAACAAATCCAAAACCAAAAATTTTAGTCAATTTCTTTATATTTGGCTCCTAAATGTATATACATAATCCATAGTTAATGTTCCTATCAAAACATTGCGTAATTATCATTTTTAATTTACATTTTACTACCAAACATGATTATAGAATAAATATTATTGCCATAACCGCAACACAAACGTGTTTTTAAAATGATGAAAACAACAGGATATATTCTATTAAATAGTGTATCAATGCTTTCTGCTCATTCAAGTTATTTTGTATTTTTCTTATAAAATCAATAAATTGCAAAATAGGGTGCTATTTTGAATATAATTTAAATATTATTTCAAAGATAATTGAATATTACAATGACATCAATTATGTGGAGGTATGTACAGCGTAGTTTAGGGTACTTTATTGTAAAACGAAGTTCGTAGTTCAAATCATTTTTACAGACAAATTCGAAATTAACATTTACCTGTTGTTTAGAATGAAAATTTGGTTTACATTGATTAAAAATATCATTTTAGAAGAGATTTGAACTTATGGCACAACAATTTTCTGAACTCAAAAGGGATAAAAACTGTTTATGATTTCTGTAAAGTGTATATATTTCAACTAAATTTCTATCAGAGCTTACGAGTATAATCTATAGATTGGATCCAATGACAAAAATAAACGTAATTGTTCGAATTATTGGATTTTATAGCAAAAATCATTGGAAAACTGGCATTTCTCATAACTTTACCTAAATTTTATATATGTCCACTAATAAATTGTCCAAATGTATTTCACTACATCTGAACATCATAACAAAGCACTTCAGTAATCAAATAGAGCTTCTAAATTTAGTTTTGAACGTTGTGCGTTTGAATTTTGGTAGGTGTACGAATATGGAATTGGGTGAATTTTAGACATCAATTCAATACTTTTCTATTAATCCAAAGATGAATGTAAATGGAAACATTTTGTGATTGGCAAACAATAGATAACACCTGTTACCTTCAATGTGGATAAAGTATTTGTAGCTCAATACTTCATTTAATAGTTTTTTACTAACTTGATGTGGAAACAGTATCCTGTACGAATATGAAATTGGACCACTGTATTGTGTGGTTAAAACACAACATATCAACGCTATAATAGAATGTTTTACAAGAATATATAGATCTACGAGCATCTCCCTCCTTTCCTTCAGCATGATGGAATATACTAATTTCTTTAAAATTAATTGTGCGTCATCAAAATTCAGCCCAAACATATGAACACAATTGCTTTTGACCGTACAATTATGGCATTTGCTCACAGTACAGCGAAAACAACACAATCAAAGAAGCCGTATTTATACGTCGAGCGCGCACAAGCTTTTTTTCTCAGTACGACGGATTGAACTTTGTTTACATTCTCAATTATACGCGGCGGTTGAGAAAATTTCGTAAAATTTGGTGATTTATTGAAGTTTTACGGCGTGTGATTGGAATGAAATCCTTCAGTGAAGAAGTACGAAGGTTTTCCATAGTGAAAATAAGTGCCCGGCGAAGTAAGTCACCCACGGGGGCGGGAAAAAACTTGGGTTGGAAAGTGGTGTGGCTCAGTCGATCGCTAAGCATTTCTCCCAAATCTTGTTCGTCCATGCGATTTCGGTGAAAAAGTGCAAAGTGGATAAATGAACTGAAGTTATTTACCGAAATACAGTAGTTTTATTGCATTTTTGGTGTACAATTCTACGAACCATAATAGCTTTCACAAACTTACACTTGGATAATGAATCTATGTTGCAGGTAAGTTTGAATATCCGCCGTAGTGGAACATTTAAAAATTGACATGACGAATAGTAGCGCTTTCGACGAAGTAGAACAAAACCCTATCTGCCACTTCAGGTTAATTATCAGAACTCCAAGTCTGAATGTCTTCCTTTAAGAGCTGGTGTTCCTCAAAGCAGCATTTTAAGATCAATATTATACAATTTCTTACATCTGAATTAACTCAAGGATATCAACATTTTTTGTTTGCGGATGACACAGGCCTCTCCGCCAAACGACAAAGCCTGCGTGTCATCTGTAGTAGATTGCAAACATGTTTGGCTATATTTTCTTCATACTTTCAAAAATGAAAGATTTCTCCTAATGCTTCTTAATTCAAAAATCTAACAAATGGTCGGGGTTCTGCTAAACCGCACCAAGTGCCAAAAACATTATTCCGAGATATTCTACTTTAAAGTCTTATCGTGTACTAGTTTATCGCGGACGATTAATTTTATTTTTTTATCGCTCACATGCGATTAACAGTATCCAATAAATAAACCGAAATTAAATATACAAGTAAATCATCATACATTATCGATGTAGTTGGATTTTATTAAAACATATGAAGCACTCAGTTCGCTCTGGCTGAACAAAAATTGAAAAATATGGTTCTTGGTTCGGTATGGTTGGATGTGTTTCATAGTTTTCAACAACACAAGTAAAATTGGAGACAAATGATATTTAACATCACCATGCATGTTGGAATCCATGTCACAAGTATTTATGGGAAGGATTCGTTTGTATTGAATCAAGATCCTCACGTGTTCATACATAGATTTTAGTGATCAAAGAAAACCATGAATTTGCTCTGCCAAAGCGCACCAAGTTGCTCCCATTTGATGCACTTTTGCTGATCAAGTTCACAGTCCAATGCTTGCAGTGTTCACCAGGAATGATCATCATTTCAGCTGTACATTAACCTGCTGATGTTTTACTGCAATATAAAAATAATCACAGAATCTAAAAGTTGTTTGATTTCCTTTACCATCGGATAGAACAACAGAAAAAAGTTTCATCGGGGTTCGAACTCGTGCCTTCTGAGTGGTAATCTAGTGAGCTACCATTCATCTTCACTTGTTGAATGAATGGTGATAAACTTGAAACAAGTTATGTGCACTCTGTTTGACAGGGTTTGATGGCGATAATGGAATTTTCAGAACAACTAAAGCGCACCAAGTCCACCTCAGTTGTTCACACAGTATCAGATTCAATTAGTTCGTTATTTCATTACGGCTTCTGTGTTGTTTGATAAACATACTATATAACAAGCAAATGTAACTATTTATGGCATGTCAATGTCTTCACTTCATGTCAAAATTTGAATTTCAGATAAACAGTACTTAGTGCGGTTTGGCTGGATAAAATTTCAAAGAAAATAGGTCAACGCCACCGAAATAATATTAAATTTTAATAAGTCAATTACTGTCCAATTGTACTGGCCTCTGTTTCTATGAGTTGCTTGGAATGGATAAATTGTAAGGAAATTGAATTTAATTGAAAAAATAGGAAAATTCTAGTTTTATATCTGAAAAATGAATTCCCTCTGATGACGTGCGTTGGTTTATGGTTCGCTCTGGCTGAACTTAATTTCAGTTTTACATATCCTTCCAAAGAAAATTTGTGATCTAAGATTACGAGGGACTGTTCAAATTACTTGATATTTTTATGGTAGAATGGTTATGATTATTTGAGTCCTCTGGTGTAAAAAACTCAATTTGGAAAAAAATGGCACTTGGTGCGGTTTAGCAGAACCCCGACCAAATGTTATCTAATATTTCCGAAGAGGAATTAGATTGCACTGCAGATTTTTTTTTTGTCTCAGGTACGTGTTTTGGTGCCTGGGACAAAAAAAATGCTCATTTAGTGTTGTTGATTGGCAATGGAATCAGTTCTCGAAAATATCATAGCATAGCATAGCATCATGGCGACTTATTTGCTTAAAGACGGTGTTGGTGGTCTAATGGCAAACACTTCTGCTTCATATGCAGATGGTCATGGGTTTAATCCCAGGCCCGTCCCATTCCTCGTACTTTGTAGTCGTATCTTCCACTTACTTCTTCTTCCTCTCTCAATCTATCACACTCACACACTATTCGTGCATAGCATTCGCTAGAACCAGAGACGGACAAAAAACCGTTTCACTATAGGCAGTCTGCTAACCAAAGAGTAAACCTCTCTGCCACTGGCGTAGATGCAGCTGGACTCCACGGTCTACAGTGGGCCAGTATAAGTGCAACATCATTTCCTCCCCCTTCCTCATTGGCCTGCGTTCTAACGTGGCAGGCACCATTGTTGCTTAAGGCGAAGTAGGCCTCATTGAAATTTGTACGCGTCGTTGATGATTGTTGCTAATTCATCCCACGATTTCAAATCAAAGAAAATCAGATGGTTTTGCACTGACACAGCTGAAAAAGTATCAGCATACTTTGTGCATGTTAGCGCGTACAGTGATACTTTTTCAAGTCAATATAAACATTCAAGACTGAGTTTTATCACTTTAAAATGCAAGCTGAAAAGTCATCATTGATGCCAAAACGAATGACTGGCTACTTAGCCTTAAAAATTGAAGATCACCAGCACATATACACTGAGGGTGTCTGTTAGTCCCAAGCAGTCATCTGGTTGGTTCCTTGTGTAAGTGCAGCTGATCTGGCGATACTGGAGTAGCAACCACGGGCGGCCAATCTAGTCCAAGCTCAAGCTATGGCGACTTATTTGCTTAATTTGCCACAGAATTAAAACTTTATGTGTTAAAGCATACTTTTTATCAAAGTTCATAATACTTTCGATGCTCAAAAGCTATTTTCTGATCAATTATAAATGTAATGTTTCCATATAAAAGAAACTTAGAATGTTTGCTCGAAACTAGAATTGTGTTGTCGACGTAATCGCAAATTGATCGTTTTGTTTGAACCAAAACAATCAGTAATGAAAGTTCTATTCTGCATGCTCCACGCACTACAAAATAAATCATGTTTTTAATTATATGCCAACATTAATAAAAATGACTGAATGACCTATTTTCTGACATTAAGGTTTGATTGTTCAAGAAAATCAGTTAAAATTATTTCGAATACAGCCTTCCAATAGTTCACAAATAATTGAGATTCTCAATAATCCTTGATGTACCTGGTAGATTTTACTATGGAAAGAAAAAAGATGTCATATAACAAGCATCGCACTGCGCTCCATTATGCCATAATTTTCACCCCAGTAACCGCCCACTCAGTGGGAGAGCCAATCTTGCATCCACAGCATCAGCACTATGTACTTGCTATCGGAATACTCCGCACTCGGACTTCCCCGGAATGGATAATAATAATAATACAAAACCGCAGGAAGTCCTGCAAAAACTTTCACCCATTTTCGCCCTCCGAGCACATGCACCATTGACTGTGTCCAGCTATCCAGAACCGAGCTCAGCCAAATCCGACCAGCCAACAAACTCTGTATCAGTGACCAAGTTTCTTGCTTCTCCGTGTGTCGCCGGGAGGAACCGGCGGCAGCAGAACGAAATGCAAAAGACAATAAAAACGTGATTGGAATTTTATTCGTTTCCTCGGCCCCACCACCACCGCTTGGAACCAGGTTGGGGTGCATTTTCCTGGTAGACCCGAACTAAGCTTCCTCCTCGTTGCTGCCTCTGGTTGCCGAAGCAACTACCGGGTTGATGGGTGGGGGGTTGCATCGTGCACAAAGAATGACTTTTATTCGCACACACAGAGCCGTTGGAGAAGAAGTCCGACCGGGTAACACTTTCTTGGAAGTCGTTTGCACGCTGCAGCTGGACACAATCTCGAAGGATACACGCGCTCAATGTGATGTAATACAGGTGAGGAGATGATTCTGTATAATATACAACTGTTTGTATGTATTAGTGCACCGTTTGTGTTTTCACACAGCAACCCATTGCATTATAACTATATGTGACGTCATACAGTTTGTTATCGAAAGTATCTGCGGCTGCGTTGCTAGTCACCGCTTCGTTACCAAGGTTGTTTTGTGTGTTGTTATTCAAACAATAACACGAAAAAACTCAGCACGGTAAGATGGCACTGGAGGTAATTCATATAATTTAGTTTTAACTTTTCTTTTATTTAAGGACAGAATTCTACAATGTATAAGATTGACCATGGAAGGCACCGTAAAGTACTGAGACCAATACTGAGTCGTAAAATTCTTGTTGCTAAAGGATGTGAAGGAATTTCCCTAACACTTTGCGCTAGAGGATTCATGCGTGAGTGTAGTGCTCATTCAATTTGAAGTGGAAAAAAATGGGCAGAAAGTATTTCAATCGACAAATTTATTGCCAACAAACATTTTTCCTGGAATCTACTTGTACGACTTTTGCGTCTAGTTATTAGTTGTAGGTGTTTTTTGGTTTAATCTTAGCTTGTTCCACGATATGGAACGTTTCGTACCCACTCTTAGCATTCCATTGAAACCGTATGACGTCACCCATCTTCCCCTCCATGTTTGTTTTGATTTTACACAGCACTAATACAATCACACACCGACTTTCTCCTCACCTCTTATATATCACATTGACACGCGCTACGGTCACAATCATTGCGCACTCTCGTCTCACTGCCGCCGGGACCGGCCTGGAGAAGAACCGGACCGGAATAGCAAACATCTCCTCCCGTTCTGTGCCGGGAAAGTTTTCCCCCGGTCCGTCCGGTGTTAATCAGTTTGCGGGGCGACCGGGGGGAAATCGCTAGATAAAGTCGACTTTTTCATTAGGTTGGTTTTGTGCTTAGGTTAAGACTTTCGGTGCTGAAGCCGCGTGATCGCTCTGTCCGGAAATGGAATGCGAATGTTTTACGACGCAAGCATAAATTTGAATCAGGAGGACCATACGAGATCTTCGGGTGGAAAAGAAGTGAAGGTCTGCGTGAGATTTCGTCGTCGTCGTCGTCGCCGTGGTCGTAACAGTCAAGCGAAAATGGGAATCGGATGTGACCGGAATGTGTATTGCCGGAATGGTCGTACGCGATTAGAGTTGGTTGGTTTGGTTGGCTTTCGGAATGGTTTTTGCGCTTGACCTACGGGACAAGCTCTGATTCCTCGCCGTCAATTGAACCAATTAACAGTGCTTTATGGATGGTTGAGATTTGCGCTGACGCTGTCCTCTATTGGCGCACTTTAATATGCTGATAAAGCATTTATGCTCATTTAATAAGTAGTAACTCTCCAAGTTACTGCGCTATGACAGAGCTTCTACGCGGAGTCTGTCGAGCGAAAAACAGTAACATAATGTGCAAAGTCATTGCGTAGAGAATGCCATAAACCACTTTACTGGAGACCATTTGCATAGTGTGCTTTTCTTGGGAACGAAGGCAGCGAACATTGTTTTGATTAATGGTTGTGTTGCTGCAACGAAGGATAAGCACCAGGGCCAGGAAATGAATAGGAAGAGTTTGCCTCCGCAGTCACATTCCCTGGCGATAATTTGTATGTGTGGGAAAATAAATTACTTCTCATTGTGGTGTAATTAAGTTGTGAATATTGCTTTATGCGAGACTTTGGAGCTTTGCCAAGATGGATCGTGCGATATCCTCGCTTTGTCTCTTAAAAGCACCGGCACTTTGGTGTGACCGTGAGAAAATTATAATCTCTTCCTTCTGGGTAGAAGTGAGTAAATAGGATGTGTTGTAGTGATAAGGATTTCAAAGTATGATTAAATATTTTCTTGCATCAATACAAAAAGACAATGAATTGCAGCTAGTTGGTGTGTTTTTCAACAGGACGTAATATTACTATGATGTTTCTCTTGGGATTTATGACATTTAAGGGGGTTAGAAGCTAAGGGGTGTAAGTGACAAAAACCTGTTTTTGAAAACAAAAACGAATTTCAAGTTTTTTTACAATGGCAATTCTCTAAGTACGGCGCCGGATCCTATTCTTGGAACTTTTGATTTACCTCGCCAGTGCGGGTTTTTGAAAGCTACTGAGCTCATATTTGGTCACAATATGGATCGTAATGAAGTTGTTTTTATTGCAAAGGTTCCAGACTGTTCGGTCGAGAAAGACTTCCCTACGCCAAAGTGAATCATGGAAGTGCCCAAGTAGCTCTGCATACTATGGGGCTCTGCACAAAAATGTACCTCTCCCTCTCACTCTTTAATGAAATTTGTAAACAACAAGGCCAGTAAAAGTCAAAATCCCATACAAAATCAAAACAGTGCAGAGGCCTATTATGTTATTTTTTCTTTAAAAAAAAAATCACCTAAAATGTCGTTGGAAAGCTTGTAAACGGTAAAATTTGTCAGTGTATTTTAGTTAAAACCGATTAAAATGGAATCTTTATTCGGATGGTGTTTAAATTGCATCAGAAGATATTCAGAGCTTGGCCATTTCAGGACATTTCGTCGAAATGATATTTGGTTCAATAGAAATTGGGTGTAATTAAACTACGACATTTAGTCTGATTATCGGTATTACACCAGTTGATTTTTGCAAGTTTTCATAATCAAAGAAGTGCATATTCATAAATGGTTGCAAATGGGCCACAAATGGAACCCAGCAAAGTTTCCCGACAAGTGATTTGAAGATTAGTATGGACCAATGCATAAGTTCACTCGTTGGCGTTTGAGCAGTGCAGTGATATTTTCGTGACCATGGAATCGAGTGATTTTGGCACCGCTCAAACGTCAACTTGGTAAACTCGTTATTGGTCCATGGGAAAATTAATTATTAAGTATGGACCAATGCACGAGTTCACTAATTTGAAGTTTGTGCGGTGCCAAATTCACGGGTTTCTATGGTCACATAAATAACACGGCACCGCTCAAACGTCAACGAGTGAACTCGTGCATTAGGCCATAGATGAATGCACGTGTTCATTATTTTGACATTTTAACATGGCACTGCTAAAACGCCATGGTTAAATTCGTTCACCGGTCCATGGAAAAACGATCCTATTCAAATTTTAATATGAAAAAGTACTATGACATCGTATATAAATTTCTCTCTCAAGTTGATAACTAGGGACATGTATCAGGGGAAATTTTATGAGAAGACAGCCTTCCAACATTTTTTTTTATACTCGTGATTTAACGAAAAGCTAAAATGCTGTTCAACAATGGCGACTCTAACATCCCTGTCGAAGTGATTAGTAATAGCTCTGGCAGAAAAATCAGAAGTTGGCAATTAAAAGCACAGGAAATCGTAAATATTCATTTTAATTTGCAAAACTTTCACTACCTAGCCTCTTATTTGATCGCAAATAATAGTTAATAAATTTTGAATTACCAAAATTTCTTGACGCATGCTTTGTCACTTCTTAATCTGGCAGCACGGTGCTTGCTTTGCATAAAAATAGATGTCAAAGCCGTCTACCACTTCGCCACTTGCTAGATGGAGGCGCCATGTAGCTTTCTAAATAAGCTTCGTTTGAATGTCAAACCTATTCGTGTCACTTTCACTAGATATTTAGCAGTGTTTTCAGCAATGTTGTTATCTACTTAATGATGATTGTTTTAAAAATTTAACCACTAGACGGTGGGCAAAACCTATACAAACAGATTATGTCTACGTCAAATTTGTTCAGGTTGAAAATTGCAGTCAATTGAAAGGTTTGGAATTCAAGATAGCGTTCTAGAAAACTACACACTTAAACAGACCATCAGTGTTCGGTAAAATAAATTACCGGAATAAATCGGTGATCAAGAAATTTACAGATTAATCGGTATTTCCTAGCCCGATTACCGACATCTGTGAATTAAATACCGCTACGTCAGCGATTTTTAACACGTTTAACGAACACGGTGATATATTTTACCGATCAGTCTGTAAATCAGCTAAATCACCAAAGTCGGTGAAATTATTTACTGATGTTCGGTGAATATACTCGTTGATTACCGAGTTCGGTAAACTGGCAGAAAGAAATGTCAAATCCGCCATATTGCTCTTGCGAGCTCTTGAGTTTGAGGCAAATGTATCTGTTTCATAATAATTCGTATGCTGATGGTGTTTGTACGTCATTTACGAAGAAAATAATGTGCAAAACACAAGCGGCCATGTAGTCAGGTAAGGTAAGAGAAATAAAATCAGTCTCCTTCTTCACATAAACACAACATTATGTTTCAGGTGGTAAGCAGATGGGTGGTTTTAGTTCTGGATTGCTACGGGAGCATCAACAGAATCAACGACAAGCAACCAACTGAGCGGTTATGGAACCTGAGAGGCGGAATAAGCGAATTTTTGATCAGTGACATCAAGAGAGATACGAAAATAAAATAGAAACCATGATACTTTCATGTTTTTCATTCTAAATGAGCATGTAGAACCAGATTGGAAAATACAAATCTATTGGTAATATTTGATAATGAAAATACAGTTTTTCGGTAAAACGTATTACAAACCACACACCTTTTTCGGTGAATGTTACCGATTAGTCAGTAAATTTGACAGCTGCCGCTCCTACTCCAGTTTACAGACGTTTCGGTAATTTTTTCGTTTACCGAATCAATTACCGACCGCTCAGCTGTTGAGATTTCGGTAAACGAATTACCGAAGTCGGTAATTTGTTCTAAGTGTGTAATGAATAACTTTATATGAATAATGAAAACACGCGATATTCCTAGATCCTTATGATTCGGAAGGATGGACTGTTCAACTTACAATTCAGAGCTACAAATAAACATGTATGTTTATTTACTGTTGAATAATGTTAATGACAGCTGAATAAAAATTTTGCCCTACAATTAAGCAGCAGAAAAGATGCTTTCTAAATAAGGTACAGTGGTGGAAGTGTATCAGTGGGGTAAGTGGATCATTTGTCCATATTAAGCATAAATACTTGAAAATGTTGAATGTTTTCGCACCATTGCTTCGTTTTAGGTTATTTTCTTACGTCCACACTAATACTATTCCAAAACTGGTACTACACGTACACTAACACAAGCAAACTTGTTAGCTGCAAAAATAAATTAATTTCAAAATTGTTTTATATCAATCAAAAATCCATTGTATCTCTGTCTTAAATCGAAAACTATACCATTTCAGTTTTAATTAAGTGAATCAAAATGAAATATATGTGATTTTTATGAATAATTACAGATATATTGGACAAAGTACACTTACTCCTACTTTCTCATTGGGTGGGGTAAAATAATCAGGTACCGTCGGACGGGGCTACTTTTGATTCCAGGGGCTACTTTGGACACTCACCTTCTGTATTTATTAGCTGCGTAAATATTAATCTGAGCAATTTTGTGTCTTCAGCACTTTTGTTAACCAATATATGCTCTACCACTAGGCATGATTTTTTCTTGGAACAACATCAACAATAACAGGATAAACAAGAAAACATTTCAAAAACGCCCGAATAGATATTCACAAAGTATAAAACATTGGCTATACAAACATTGTTTGAATTTTACCCATGTCTTGGAAACTTATTGGGAGCATCACAAAACTATCGAATCGTCATGTTTCATGAAAATCTTGTGATTTGTTTTGCTTAAAATTGTTGTTTTATTAAAATAATTGATCAAAGGTCTTATTTTTGATACATTAATTTTATTATAATGTTTTGGTTTGTGTATTCTACAACTTAAAAAAAATAAAATAAATGTTTGTAAAAGTGAATAGACATAAAACACATATATTTCAATACGCACCAATGCCAAATTCACAACATAATCTCTAAAAAACTATTTTTCGTCATATTTTACATATATTTGTAGTACAGAACAGTTGCATCCTTCAAATGCCTAAATTAAACTAATCTTAAGCCAGCTCTAAACTGCTATACTAAAAGCATATTACAAAAGCAAACTTACTTCTGTACGATCTTGTTAAACTTTACTTCATAGATTGCGTTTTTAATAAAAAATACTTACTGGTATTAAATAAGTTACCGGTATTAATGTGATCCTTCAACATATCGTTCATATAACAGTAAGAATAGAAAAAAAAGAGTTTTTGTACATAACTCATTTATCATCTCAGTACTTAGTAGTTACGTCGTTCGTTTATGTCAACTTGAAAATCGAGCATTCGTTACTGATAGTTCCATTTAAGAGGAAGTTGAATATTTAAGTTTCATACTGCAAACTGAGAATAGTGAATGGCATGTTTCGCTGAAATTTGTTATATATGTGTAATTGATTCTAGCTTTGCAATTTTCTACATTAAGTTTATCAATGAAAAACGTTCCATAACATCACAGTGGACGACAATTTATTGAATCAGTTTGAAAGTTATAAAAAAAAAATCATTTCATTAGCAAATTGTGAAAATGTCCAAAGTAGCCCCTTTTTTGTCTTGAAGGACACACTTTTTTCGCTATTCAAGCATTTTTGTTATTTCTTGATGGATTTGCCTCATATTTTGCACATTTGTTACGTGCATACACAACTTAAATATAGGCAAAAATTGTCAACATCTATCCATAATTCTAAGAGTTACAAATCCTCAAACTTAAAGAATGTGGAAATAATGTCAAAAGAAGCCCCGTTTGACGGTATTATTATTATTATTTATTGCCAGACTACTTACAAGAATTTGAATAAGTTTCAATATCCGCAAATGTCCATAGAAAATTGAATTGATCCACCTAAAAGTTTCATAAATCTTTTTGGTATAAAAATATATAAAAGTATAAATATTGCAAAATTCAACCAAAACTTCTCGTGGTTTATCTAAGCTGAACGGCGAAAAAGCAAAATATACAAATTTTCCAATTGAAACCATATTATCGTATAAATTGTTCTAGACAGATGATACAATTATATTCATAAAAAGAATAAAAAGATTTCAGTTTTTAAACAAAAGTAAATGTAACTAACATTTTTAAACTACGAGAGTTTTTTTGAAAAAAAAAATCGTTAGGAATAATCCTACAATAGTTGTGTGCAACTTATGAGTATAAAATGGACGAATTTTCTCCAAATTATTCTAGTTTCAATATTTTTTTGATCGAATTAGTATGAATTAATGTATAAATAATTTTAAAAATATACTAATGAAATAAAGATACTTTTTAATGTTAAAAGCATCAAAATGTTACATAACTAGCACTAATAGCAAGAACGAGGGTAATATTATTCTTACTATACATTATTACACCACATTTGTTTTGAGGTTTGCTTTTATTGGTGATCCACTTACCCCACCATAGTGAGGCAAGTGGATCATTTGACGCAAATTTTCAAATCCCTCAAACTCAATACATAACAATCAAAACAATCAAAATAGATGACAATTTGGAGTATATTAGTCCCTTATTTGCCATCCATAGAAAAAAGTTTGAATTGCATTATTAATGTTAGCTGTACATAAAAGTGTGGATGACTATTGATTTTTTTGTATCCACTTGCTTCATAATTCAGCTATTTTCACATGTTTAACATAAAAATGATTTAGAGCTCAATATGTAGTTTATAAAATCCTAACTCAACATAACTTTTTTATTAAAACAGTTCATCCTAAAGGAGGTGGGACATTTCGCATAAAGACGTTTCGCTTAAAGATATTTCGCATACGGACTATTGTCATAATGGACACCTGGCATAATCAGAATTATATTCCTTTTTTAGAATGCTACCTGTTCTTGTATGAAACTGCTTTATGCGAAACGTCAATAATGCCTAACGTCCGTATGCGAAACGTCCTAAAGCGAAATGGGTCACCCCCATCCTTCTTCTTTCTGGCGTTACGTCCCCACTGGGACAGAGCCTGCTTCTCAGCTTAGTGTTCTATGAGCACCTCCACAGTTATTAACTGATAGCTTATTATGCCAATGACTATTTTTGCATGTGTATATCGTATGGCAGGTACGAAGATACTCTATGCCCAGGGAAGTCGAGAAAATTTCAAACCCGAAAAGATCCTCGACCGGTGTGATTCGAACCCACGACCCTCAGCTTGGTCTTGCTGAATAGCTGCGCGTTTACCGCTACGACTATCTGGGCCCTCATCACCCCCATCATAAAGAGGCCAAAATAACGATTTATAAACACATTGTTAAAAGTGGTCACATTATAGACTATTTTCGAAAAATGCGCAAATTATCAGAAAATTGAGTTCCGAATACATTTGAGCAATTCTCGCTGAAACCAGGCCGCCATCGGCACCCATCGTTATAGTTCCAATTTTATGTCACTGATCGCTAGTTTTCGATAAAACTTAAGGGTGGTCCTTTCTGTTTTCTCAAATTGGTAGACCCCACGTACGCCAGCTAGCTGAACAATTTGCGAAAAAGCCCATTTTTTTTATAAATCTTGGGTATTTCTTGACGGGATATGTCTCATATTTCGCTCGGAACATACAGCAAACTTAGAGGCATTGTTCCCGCGGATACGATCCGGTAGGGAATAATAACTACGGATAGATGTTTTCTATTTCACGATTTATTTCCAACTGATTTGGTAGAGTTTACCGTGCCCTATTTATACTCCTTTACCCTATTCAATTCTCACACAATATTATGTTTACTTCTTCTTGTATGCAATCTTGTGTTGTGTGTTAATGCAGCTGAATAATATGTATTGAAATGTCATAACAATAAATGATTGTGTGTTGTTGTTTACAAAGATCGGATTGGATATACTGATCCACTTTTCAGCTATTTTGTGATTGTTTTACAGTAGCTACATTGGCATGATAAATGGAGAAAAGGTAAGTACAGTATATTATCAAAAAGTGCGAATTCAATATGTGCGGTTTTGGGCCTCAGCATGAGGCATGTTCGTCTGCCGGCGCGGTGTAATGAAAACACCCCGGCAGCTTGCTGATGGCCTCAACATTCCGCCCACCAAATTGGGCACAATTTGAAACACGGTTATTGCGATGACGATACAGTGAAACTGCGAGTAGGATACTGCATGTGATGATTGCGATGATGATTTGCCGCCCACCTTGAGTGATCAGGTTGGTGTGATGATGATCGCCGTACTCACGTAGATGCTTGATGATAGATCACCGTACAGAAATTTGGTGTTGCAATTGTATGTACCGCCCACTTTGAGCAATTGACTAGAGATGTGGTAGTACGATGAACAGAGTGATGATCACGTTGCGATGCCATCACGAAGGCAATAGCTGGGTTGTTACAGGCAACGGATTGTAGCGAACGAGGGATTGCCCTAACGAAGATAGCGTAGTGGTTTACCATCTCAAAGGCAATGATTCCGGCCGAAGAATGTTTCGCTCTTGGAAGCCGCTCTGATGATGGCGATGATAGTCTATGCGTAAACCCCTGTAATGTCGAGGTTTCTGGCATCGGACTGTTGCGCACGACGAAACCTTTTCGAAGAGAGGGAGAGTTTGTATTGTTGTACCATCTCGAAGGCAATGACTTCGGGCAAAGGATTGTTGCCATCCGCTTCGACGATGATGACGAAAATCGATACAAAGGACTAATACTTCGAAGGCAATGGCTACCGTCAACGGACTGTTGCTCTCAGAGTAGCTGCTCCGAAGATGGATGAACGATGCGATGCGTATTGGATCATGAAGGCAGTAACTACGGGCAACGGATTGTTGCGCATGTGGTAGTCGCTTCGATGATGAAGAAGATGCCGAGTATTTCGATGGTATTAGCCGAAGTAGTTCCATCTCGCAGGCAATGGCTTTATGCGACGGAGTGTCGCTCATGACGTAGCCGCTCGACGATGATGACGAACTTGATGCGAAGAACGATACTCTCGAAGGCAAACGATTCGGGCAACGGACTGTTGCGCTCAGCGAAAGTGCTCCGAAGAGAGTAGTTGTAGTAGTAGTCGTACCGGAGGTAATGATTGCGTCTGGCGCAATCACTTCGGTAATGATAGGAGATGATGAGCAGAAGCGTGGAATGAGTAACGCTATTGCATGCATGTTGATGTCCAAGTAGTGATGTCGGTTTGTAGTGATGATATGGCGGTCGTGCAGACGGTCGTCGAAACTGCTTAGTCAATGCTCCAATGAAAATGCCTGTCACTCGCGACGACTGAACGAACTACACTATCACTACGAAAACACTAGGATGCTTATTTCAAACAAGCATCCTGTCTACAGCGCCAAACTGTTCCCGCGGATACGATCCGGTAGGGAATAATAACTACGGATAGATGTTTTCTATTTCACGATTTATTTCCAACTGATTTGGTAGAGTTTACCGTGCCCTATTTATACTCCTTTACCCTATTCAATTCTCACACAATATTATGTTTACTTCTTCTTGTATGCAATCTTGTGTTGTGTGTTAATGCAGCTGAATAATATGTATTGAAATGTCATAACAATAAATGATTGTGTGTTGTTGTTTACAAAGATCGGATTGGATATACTGATCCACTTTTCAGCTATTTTGTGATTGTTTTACAGTAGCTACATTGGCATGATAAATGGAGAAAAGGTAAGTACAGTATATTATCAAAAAGTGCGAATTCAATATGTGCGGTTTTGGGCCTCAGCATGAGGCATGGTCGTCTGCCGGCGCGGTGTAATGAAAACACCCCGGCAGCTTGCTGATAGCCTCAACAGGCATCGTGTAGAGAAAGGATATAGCTTTCATTTAAACTTGAAAAAAATTTGGCGGCCATTTTGAAGTTGACCGCCATCTTGAATTTTGCTAGAAAAAACGTTTTTTCAGCATTAGCGCACCGCTAGTTTTGAATTCTGAGATCACCATCAGGAAGCTGAGGAAAAATTGCGTAAGATTGGCTACAGAAACTAGGTATTTACCCTATCAAATGAACGATTTTCTAAATCATGTTCTACGATTTTGACGTATATAGCGAGTGCAATCAATACAAAAAAACTATTTTTGTACAACAAAGAAACAAGTTTTCAACCTTTGGTGTTTTATTTGAGTCGAGTAAAAAATAAGAAACTTATTTTGAGTGAAAAAATTTGGCGGCCATCTTTAATTTTGACGCCATCTTGATTTTAAGTAGAAGAATGAATTTTTCACCTTGATAGCGATCAGAATGTCGAATTTAGAGACTAACAATAAAAAAAGGTTAGGTATACTCTTCTTCTTATTATTATTAATTTTCCTGACGTTACGTCCCTACTGGAACCGAGCCTGATACTCAGCTTTATTAGTTATAAATCCAGGTTATTAAAAAGGAATTTTCTTGTATAATGCGATTTCTGACAATGGAATAACTTCCCAAATGCAATGTGTTCCAAACACCTACATGTCATATTTGGACGCACTGCATCGATGTTGTTTGCAATTATGCGTTTTCGGAAGGCTTCGTTCCCTCCCAACTACGTCACTAGTTGGCGCCCAAGACCATAACTGATTTTTTTTCAATATTTATTAAATAGCTCTTTAAAAAATATCCATAGTCAGTCTCCAGAAATATAAGATTATTTTGGAAACGAAAAATAAAAATTTCTGCTACATATCCTATTCCGCACAAGAAAAATAGAAATTTATTTGACATAATTTTTAAAAAAAATCTTTAGCGAACATTTGAAATTATCTCTAGTAATCTAGACCAGAATGACGCTTAATAAGCAGTCAAGATATTTGAAAGGTGGTACAGTAATGTCCCGATTTTGTCAACCCCATGCTGGATTTAGGGTTGACAAAATCGGGAAAGAGCTGAAATCGGGATAAAATTTTTCGACTGGTTTCAAGTTTTATTTTAACTTAAGGACTAAGTTTTATGATTTTTTTAACATAAACATTATTTTTTAATTCCATTTTCTATATACCGCAATCCAAGGTAACATTGATAAGTTTCTTGGATAATTATTAAAATTTCAAATTTCAAAAATCCGATCCTTAGATGATTGTATAGATGTGTTCATGGTCATAATTAACTTTATGCACCCGATATTGCCAGTATAGGATGTGTTCAGTCTAATTAAAATAGATATAAATTTGAGGTTTACAAAATCGGGAAAAAGAGATGCTCAAATCGGGGGTAGACAAAATCGGGTCAAAGAGGGTACTAAAATCGGGGGTAGACAAAATCGGGGGCTGACAAAATCGGGCCATTACTGTGTATAAGAATATTTGGATGATTATTATAGACATTTTCAGTTTATTGAAAAGATGAAGAAAACAGTAATGATTATAATAATTTTTTCACTAATTCCGTAAAATTTGAGCTACTTTTTACTTTACTTAGTATGTCAAAGTTAGAGTTTTGAAAAATAAAGAATTCAGTTCAAACACAAAGTACACATTAAATGCAATGTAGTGCATAATCGTAATATTTTATACAGATCTTTATACACTGTCCAAAAGCTTATTCAAAAAGCTTTTAAAGAAAAATAAAATGAAATGAAACTTCGTACTTTAGATCGGAAAATGCGGGGAGTGTACTGAAAAAAATATATTTTATTTTATATCGAAACTTTACATATCCCATATTTTTTTGTCCCAAGTTGTCCCAGTCCAAAATTATTTCCAAGGTTACTGTAAGATGTAAACTAAAGGATCGTGAAGAATTTAGCTGCATAAAATTTCACTTTTTTAATATGGGGCTTTTTGAATTTTTCAAATATTTCTAAACATTTTCGATTAAAAACAGCTAAAAAATAATTCAGAGAATAAATTAATATCGCTAAATCATTCATACCATCATTTTTATGTAAGTTCTAACATTTATAATGGTGTACACAACGTTAATTGCATAAATGGCTTAAATACATCATTAGTATCAAAACATATTATTTCTCTATAGGCCCTATTCAAAAGTTAGTCTCGAAAACTTGTGTTTGAAAGTAAAACATCAAATTTGTATCATAAAACTCATAAATACGACATGATATGGAAAAAAAATATTTTTGGCCGCCAGTCTGTATAGAAAACGGCCATAGTACTTTCCCATCAGTCTGAGGTGATATTTGGCTGAACAATGCACTGTAATCAGTCCTATGTATGTGCACAGGTATTTTTTAGACAAAAATAATAACTTTCGTGTATTCGAAGCATGTGGCGTTATGAACTGTTTTGACTGTCGAGCTATAGCAGTTTTATTCCAGTTTTATTTAATCATCATCGACTGTTTCCAGTTCCTGACTTCCATTTTTATGGATCATGTTAAAACTCCACAAAATGGCTCTGGACCTAGAAATTTTTCGATTGATCCGATCCTGGCTAATTCATCAGCCTTTTCATTGCCATCGATTCCACAATTCCTGATTCGACATACTCTGTACGTGTAAGGTACCCCGGGGCAAGTGAGAATATGGGGTAAGTGGGGCATTTCGTCATAGCTCACTTAGGAAAAGTTTTTCATGGGGGTATTCTTCTAGAAAGTTGAAGATACAATGACAAGGAATGTATTTAGTACTAAAAATATTGTTATTTTTATTACCATGGGGTTCATGTAACAGTTGTCCATTCAGCGCCATTTTCAACTTGCATGACAAGTTGTGACACATTTCACGTCTTGCATTGACTCGCAAAAAATAAATGTGTTATAAATCGAATATTCATCTGTAAGCTTCAATTTTAAGTATTATTACAAGCTGCTAATGATAAACCAGTATTTTGTTTTCATTTCATATGAAATTTTTGATGGTCTATCTTACCTCAAAATATGTTTGTACCCGGGGTAAGTGGGACCTATCAAAACAAAAACCAGAATCAAAACTTATCGTATACGTTTCATACATTTTCCTAGAGAGTAGCACTAAAACATTCAAACAAATGATTTTTATCAAAAAAGATCAATCTCAAATTACGTAATTGCATAAGAGGGAGAAGAAAAGTGTAATTATTCTTTTTTTTTTTTTTTTTAGAAATACGACTTCAAAATTGAACAAGCACAAAGATGAAATTTGAACTGCATCATGAGAACGATTACTTTTCTATTTTATTTGAACTTTATTTGTTATTTCTACCAAATTAAATAGTGATGGAAAACAATTTTAACTTATTGAGTGGTTTTCTGCCATGCATATAAAATATAGAAAAAAAAAATTATTTCGTCAATTATTGATTGTTTATGTGCTACATTTTAATTAACAACTTATAAATGACATATTTTGAACATGTTTAATTCCTTTTTACGCTTTTATTGAGGAATTTTCAGTTAATATTAAATGTGAGATGACATACTATTACATAAAGGTTTTCTTCCTAAAACGTTACGTATTTTTTGGTTGATCCCTTATGTACATCAAATATTTACTTAAAATAAAAAATCTATGATTTATCAATCCTATTATTGTAATGGTTGACTTACTGATGTGGATTGACGCATGAAACTGGATTGGTCCCACTTGCCCCGTTTAGCGAGGTAACTGCGTCCAATGGCTCATTCTAAAACTTTCTTCCAAGGTTTTCACAATTTTGAAATTATTCGATCAGTTTCATGCACACACCAGCAAATATGTTGCCAAAATGTGATTGTGTTGTTGGATTTGAAAAATATTGACATTTGAAAGTTTTATTGAACAATTTGTTGGAACTATCGTTTTTTTCGTTCCCACTTGCCCCGCGGTACCTTATACGGAACGAAGCTAAATGCACAGATGAACTCAGAAAATAAGCGTTTTATGCGAGTCAACATGTCAATCAAATGATTTCATTCAGCGTGTTGCCCAAGTGTGATGCAATTTGGATAAATAAATAATTTTTCACGTTATTGCTTATGCGAGTTTTGGTTGTTTGGGTAATGAATGGGGCTTGGGATTAGCTTACCATTCTCAATGTGCACAAATCGAGAGATCCAAATTTAAAGGTCTATTACGGCGCCGAAGAATCTTCTGCTTCTCCACAGATGGCATGGAAAGGATTTTGGGTTAGAGAGATGACGATCCTAAAGTCACCTTTGGTTGGTGATGCGATCCTTGATATATTCACGCCTAACCTGTTTCGCGATTTAATTCTATAACCGCATTGTACGATGAACTAGTGTTTGTCACCAACCCCCCCTAGGAGCAAGCGTCGCAATCAAAGGATAAAACACTACTCATCATTTGCATTTAAAGTTGTGATAATATATCAAAAGTGTATGATTTAACAGTTTATTCTAAACTATTCTTATATTATTGTTAAACTTTCATACTGAATCTTACAAATATTTTTGAATGTCCTGAAGTTTAAGACCAGCTGAATAGCATTCAGTTTAATTGTAACAAATCGAATTCGTTACACTTAAAACTTGATGACCAAATTTTTCATTGTCATTATGAAGTGAATAAACAGAACATTCTTTTAAAAACAACTACTTCAAAAAGTTTACTGATAAAGAAAAGCAAACTGAAAGAATGATAGCTAGAAGCAATTATCGACTTCTTGAGTTTTCTTTGGTGGAATGGCTTCACTGCCCTTATACGCCTAATTGTTCCATGTTCTATGTAAACCTTATGGAACGTGGGACAAATATGCGTAGAACTGCAGAACAGAAGTTATAGTTAGGAGCCCAATGAAATTTCTGGTGAAACTGTGAGACTTTTCGTGGCTTTATTTTAAAGGGAATTTTTGACATGGAGATAATGCAGGCGAAGGCACCAGAGAAGTTCCTACAGAAAATCACTTTATCAAAAATCAGCAATAGTTTTAAAAGCATTCGAGAAGAAATTGGTTATTGGTCGAATTTCCAATAGAACTTTACAATAAATTCCTCAAGGGTCTTGAGGAGAATTATAAAAGTGTGAATATCTGTAAGAAGGAAATGCATATCCTCACATAAATCTTTCCAGTTTACAGTTCTATCAACTTAAATGCTACTCTCTTCAAAGAACGCAAAACCATCGAATACCAATTTCATTGTTTTCAACACTTCAACCTGTTACATGGGCGTTCCTTGTAAGAGGATCCAATCAATCCATAATTCACCCGTCGATACAATCCACAAAAGCGCAGCGGCATCCCGGGAGAGCCCCAAACCAACAAAGAGCTCCAAAAGGGAGCGGGAAGCCGAAGGGAAATCCTAGACCATGGAATAATTTATGACCGTTGATTTACGCTTCGTGGTCGATCTCATTGAAACGCTTCGCAAATTATGCATGGCGGGGTGGCGGACTCTGGGTGGTAACCAGCCTGATGCGTGTGGCTTTAATTGGTTTAAGCATTCCGCCGGCACATTATTCCAGCGATTCCGGGGCGCCGCCTCGAGCCAGGCCTTATTGATTTATGTTTGCTTTGATACCATTGCATTTATTGGAAAGAAAAAAAGCTTCTTGCCAGGGCTGTCCAGCTAGTCAACCGCATTACATGACGAATGGGAAATTGAAGAGGAACTGAGAGGGGGCTGCCTAAGTGAGATTTATGGAGGTGGGGTGATTTAGTGAAACACTGGATGTCCAGTTTACGAATTAGAAGATGGATAGTTTTTTAATATAGCAAAGGCACAAAACTCTTTGTCTAAATTAACGGAGTATTGGCCTTCTCAATTTTTCCAGGAATTCATGGAATATGGGCTATAGTATCTACTAACGTAAGCAGTTGTATTTTCTGCTTCTTCTTTCTAACGTAATGTTCCAAACTAGAACAGAGCCTGCCTCTCAGCTTAGAGTTATTATGAGCACTTCCACAGTTATTGAGCTTTATGAAATTTTCGTAAAAACAGACTTCGTAAAAGTAGGTTTTAGTGTAACAACTATCAGCGCGATATGAGCTTTAAGTAATCGAAATGTGACTTTAAATCATGACATCTATCGTCTTCGGCTTGATTTAATTAAATTTTTCAAACGGTTCCTTTCGGCCGGCATATTGATCCCGAGGGAGTAAGTGGAAGGAAACGATAGCGATAACAGTTCTCTTATTAAAATTATACCAGCGTCCGTGTGTTCGATCGTAGCTGGACAAAGTAAAAGCTTTCTTTTCTACAGCAGTTTTAGGGATGCCTTGGAAAGCTTTTTTACTTGCAATAGAAATATAGAATAAGAAATATTCTCAGAAAACTTCATTGCTCACAGGTAAACTTAGTAGACGATAACTGAGGAAATCGCAAACTAAGGCATCCCTATCTAGCCATCGTTGTCCAAGCTACGATTTGCGACTGAAAGTGACAGTCCTGGTTGACACATTCGATTTTTTTTCTATCATGCTCACCGATGGCACGTTCCTTCGGGCGCCAAAGACCGATGGAACTTGTAGCAAAATATATACTATACTTATTGTAATGGGTCTTCGGTACAGCACGTGGCGCTGGGCGAACCTTGTGGGCAAGACGGGCACGTTCTGCCCAGTAGAGCAGAAGGCGGTGGAAGTGGCGTCGTTTCCTAATGAATTTTGATGAAGTGAATTAACGTCATTTATAATTCTACTTTCATTGAATAGACGCTATGAATCTTTGCCATGTGGAGGGAAAGGCGATGGCAGACCAATGAATGGCAGACGAATCGTGGCTTTGTATGAATGATAATTTAATTTTAACAAGCCTTCGTATTTCTGGGGAAATTATGTGCAGTTTGAAGGAATTATGTTGCTGGCTCAGTACGGCTATGGAAAAAGTATAATAAGGCTTGTAAAATAGACATTAATTGATTCCCAGAATTTAGAATGGCAGAATGCATTTACACAGTGTATTCTGTACTTCACGTTTTTGGACTTCTTTCCATCACATAGCAGATGTATCGTCTGATTTTATATCTTCTCTTTCTAGCAAAATTAGTACTCGTTCTTCCTTCTATATCCGAAGATTACTGCAGAAAATTAACTAGTAGTATTTAGGTTAATATTGGTTCTGGTTTTCATCAAAATTTACTAAAATATTTTGGTCAAAAATTCATCCCAAATTCGCCAGAATCTTCTCCAGAGCTTCTTTCAGAATTTTTTTTACATTTTCCGTTGAAAATGTATACGGAATATTCATCTGATTTCTTTAAGAAAGATAGCCAGTTAGTCCCTTTTTTTTTCTTAGGTCAAGAATCTTGACACTTTGATTTCCAAATCACACTATAGTGGTCTTCTTAATAACAAATATGTATTTCTAGCTGTATGCATTAGAAAAGCTAATCCAGCCTTAAATTCCATTATCATCAGATCACGGAAATAGTGACTTTAGTGACCAGCTTTCTAAAAATATGACTATAAATGCTATTTGTTGGAAATATTGACTTTTTAGTGACCATGTCGAAAAATGCGATCAAGTCACTAAAAAGTGACTTGTTACCATCCCTGTCCCTGTAATCACTGCCTTCAAATACCAAAGGTTATGCACTAATATTCCTTCCCCCAATCCTACTTGACTGCAAGGATGTGGCGGCTGCCGTTATTGACCCTGTATATATAGAGGTACTGAATTATGCACACTGAAAAAGACTATGGCTAATACCAGCCGAGCTTCCAGTTGATTCTTTGTGCATATTCACTGACTTCGGTCAATTCCGGTATAGAAACCATGGATATGGTAGACAGTCTAAGCTAAGCTAAGCTAAAATCTGGAAGCATCATGAGTTTCTTACGGTGGTTACGTAAAGTTTTCATAACGAACCTCCAATGAAACTTTCAAGCATTTTGTGGGGATTCTTGAAGAATCAGCTTCATAAATTCACACATGAAATTTTACACATAATTTCTTCAAAATATATTTCAGAAAAACATCCAGAAATTCTTACGGATTCCTTCAGGTTCCAAGGGTAAAAATGCATGCATCAAACATTTATCCTAGGATTAATTAAATATTGCACATTTCTTTCGATTGGATCTAATAAACAACAACAGTCTACACTTCGATCATTTCTTGTTAGTGGTTCTACGTTCTCACTGTAATAACATGAAACTATTATTTGCGCTTAGTGTTAAGTCGAATTATCGCCTCCGGATTGACAAGTACTGCTCTATTTTATCAGAATTTGTCTCACTTCAGTCCCAAAGTTTACCAAATCTATGTCTTGTTTGCGTATTAAGCTATGTTGCGTACTTTCCCCTAGAAATGCGTTTCTGAGGATTCCCTTACAAAATCTTTGAAAAATTCCGTCAAATATTGCTCTAGTTATTCTTCTAAAATTTCAACGCAAATTGGTCGCCGTTAAGTCAGAGGGGACCAAGAACAAAACTTGGGAAAATTGGATTATTCTCTCATTAGATGCAAAATTACCTTACCTCCGTTACACTTTGATCAGAATTGAAAAATGCTGTAAACTGCGAGAGATATGTAATAAATTTACTTTGGCTGATCAACAAATATCGATAAAAGTGTGCAGTCAGAATGCTTATTACCATAACAGCGAAAATGATCAGCGCGCTAAGGAATGCGAGGAAATGTAAAACATTTCAGGAGATTTGGCAGATTTTTTGACATCGAATCATTCTTCTACTTATCCATCCATAAAAATTAATAAATATTACTTAATTCGATGCATTTGATTTTGTTTTTAGTCCATTTACCATATTCGGACGTGTGGTCATAAATTGCAACAAATTCTGTGCAGACAGAGCGGACCAACTGTTGAAAAGCAATAAAATGATTGATTACTGCATTTTTTTTAGTCAATTTCCGAGTCCGATAGAAGTTTACGGTAGTTCTATGGTGTACATATGGCATGTCCTAGGACCCTCTTATTGGACAGGCATATTCTGGCCGGTACTCAAGTTTTTCACTTGGTCCACTCTGACTGAACGCATACTTGAATATTTCTGGTCTTCAATGCCCTGACCCTGCGAAACCTTAATTTTCAAGCTATCGTAATGCCACTGATTTTGGTATTTACTATATGAATTATTTAAGAATTTACGATACTGGTGTCGAAGGGTCTTGATAATCTATTTATCTTAGAGATATACACCCAATTTGACCATGCAAGCATTAAATGATTGTTATTTTTCAAGAAATTGTTCAGTCAGAGTGAACCAACTCACTGAACGATGGTATTTAGTTCAGTTATAGTGGACCAAGTACACATAGTCCATCAAAAAATTGTTCCATCAGAGGTTTTGATTATGATTTTTCATGATTATCACTCCACCTTATATTGTTTGAAAGTAACATAAAGACGTGTAGAAATATTGAACCAAAATTTTAACGAGTTCAAAAACTACAGAGCGCTAGACTTTAAACCCATTTTTCTCGAAATATCAAAAATGTCACTTGGTCCACTCTGACTTAACGCCGACCAATTCATCATCTAAACTAATTTTAAACAATCATTAAAATTATGTCTGAAAAATCTGAAGAACTCTTGGAGAAATTCCTAAGACTGTTTCGAAAAAAATCTGTGAAAAATTTGCTCGAAAATATATCTGGAGAAAACTCACCCTAATGTAGAAACTGGAGAAACTCTGTATCAATGTTCAAAGATTTCCCAATATCGGGAGAATTTACTGACAATGTTTTTTGTACCAACACCGTAACAAAGTGTTCAAAATGTTCTTTAAACAATATGTTTGTGTATTTTTAGATAATCTCGTTGTTTTACTCATCTCTGTCCTAAATTATTAAAAGTATTTTGCTGAAGTTTTATTAAAAATGTCTGCATAATATATTAAGAGTACCGATTCCAAGAAAAAAAAATCGAGTTTGATCGCAATTTTTATGATATTTGAAGAATTGGACGCAAGAGAGTAGTGCTTCGTGAAGCCCAAGCAGGACAGTTCGGTTTTGCGTCGTCCGATTGATTTTGCTGACGGATTCGCGCGTTTTCGTTGCCGGAGAATTTTTTTTCCCCCTGTTTTGGAGCGTCTTGCTGGGTAGTGCTTCGTGAAGCCCAAGCAGGACAGTTCGGTTTTGCGTCGCCCGATAGATTTTGCTGACGGTTTCGCGCGTGCTTTCGTCGCCGGAGATTTTTTTTCCCTGTTTTGGAGCGTCTTGCTGGGTACGTATTTGGGAAGACCCAAGCAAGACGGTTTATTTTCGGGACGCCAAGAAGTTTTGCTGTCAGTGCCATTTTTTTGTTCAGTCGAGAATGGATTATCAACTGGTGAGTTCGTTTCATGCTTATGATAACACATATTTTCTTGAAGGCGTAACTTTTATGTAATATTAAAACAAACTTTGTATGGTTTGTCACTATAGGTGTCGGCATTATGCTTTTTTTTTATACAATTTGAATATACATATATTTTTCTCTTTTTGACATTATTAAAAATTATCTTTTGAATTGTTCGACATTGTGAATGTTGACGTATTTTCTAAAACTTCTACCATATCGAGACAAAATGCACAGTAATACTTATATGTAATTTTCAAACAAACTATGTATGGTTCGTCACTACAAGTGTCGGCATTATTCCTGTTTCATATAAGTTAAAATATATACATGTAATTTTCAGTTTTCGTCATTAATAAAAACGTCTTTTGAATTGTTCGACATTATAGATGTTGACGTATTTTTCCTAAAACTTCTCGAGACAAAAATACAAAACTAGCTTTAAATACAAGTCGTATATTTCCCCCTTGTCCATGGATCGCATCACCGACCAGAGGTGACTCCCAGATCTTTTCCTCCCTCACTAATAAACACCCTTCCCGTGGTGATTGTGGAGATGCAGAGGTATTCTCAGTCTCTAGAAGCAACAATCATTACACCCTAACATTCCTTCCCCATCCCAACTGACTGTAAGGACTTGGCCGGCGCCGTTATTGATCAATAATATTAGATCTGCTAAAATTGCACTTCGAGAGTAAGCGGAAACTCCCATCCCTTATTCATTTGGATCGTAGTGCAATTCTTACCAGTTCCGATCAATCACGTATTAGCAACCATTGACATGTACAGTCAGTCTATGCTATGCTATGCTATGCTAATTTTTATGATATTTGAAGAATTGGACGCAAGAAAAAGGGTTGTAATTCGGTATTTGAAAGACTTGAGAAGATTTTCGGAAAGATGACACCTCATTTGGACGTTTGGTATAGACGTACTCCATGTCAAATCGGTTAGTCACAAAACTAGACCATCTTCGATTTAGATTATATTTTAAGCATGTTTTCCGTCTGGTCGAATAAAAGTTTTCCATAGATAAATCGATCATTTGGACTCAAGAATACCTTCTGAAAATGGCCTATTGCGTGCATTTTATTTAGAAAACTCTGGCTTGATTTTGAAGAAAACATGTTCTATGTAAAAGTTGCAGGGAACCGTTTTGGCTACAAGTAAAAATGTACACTGAAGAAATATTTTATTTCTTAATAAAGAAAACAAATGTTTCATCTTGAAATAACACAAAACCCTATTATTATTGTTTTTTAATTTTTACCATACAACCTAGATGATATGAAATAGATGACTTAGACAAAATTTTACGATGGAGACTTTTTTTTTTAATAAAAATTTTTTCCTAAGAATAAGGTTTAGACGATTTTCAAAATTAAGATCTTCAAAAAAAAATTTTGATGGAATAAATACGTTTAGATGAGAACTTATTGTAATCCATAATGCATGCTTACTAGCGCCGCCTGGTGGCTAAATCTCGAAAATTTGACTCAAATAATGATAGCTTTTGAGCTACTGAACAACTTTGCCGAAAACGCCATCTTTCTAAGTGCTCAGGCACCTAAGATATTTACAAACCAAAACATCCATGCACACTAGCGCTGCCTGGTAGTGGAAACCGTATCTGAATAACCACCTCATGTTAGCCCTTGAATTTCTTTAAAACTTTGCCGAAGATGGTTTTTTATATCTAATCTAGATCACGAGATTTTCGACGTTGAACATGGAAAACCAAGGGTGTTGCACATAAGAATGTTTGATGGAAACAAAACAGGACATAAATTATAATAACCTCTACATATACAGTCAAACTGTCTCAGGTCGATGTTCCATCATTCATTATAGACTCAGGGAATCACAATGAAAATATTTTTCATCATAACATGATTTCTATGATCGTTGTTTTAAGCAGCTATCCGAAGGTTATCTATTCCATGACTCGATATTTCCATGGTCCCTTCAATATCAACTCATGGAGGTTTGACTATGAAACTCGAATATAAAATATTAGCTCATGCAGCAATTCAGTTTTGAGAAAATAGAGAGTATATCTCACTTTTCGCTCTCTGTAACAATCATGATCCGCAGCACATCATGAGAGTCCGTTTATGATCTTCGGCTACTGCTCTGATTGGATCCGGGGGATAACATCTCAACAAGCTCCAAATCTGGGGGACAATATTGCTTTCGGATGTTTTGAGATTGTTTATTCCGCCTGTAAAAAAAATACTTATCCTCAATGGTAAATAAATGAGAGAAATGAGTTTTAACATCGCTCTCTCTTTAAGACTCTCGTTCGCTGCTGTTATTTATCAAGCTTGATATAACTTGCGAAACATCGCTGGTCATGATACAGATGTAAAGTTTTTCTTCGCTTTCTTTGATCTTGCTTCTAAATCAAATGAGAGCGAGTTCTGCAATGCATTCTGTTAGCGTAACGACTCATAACTAGGCTTGATAATACTCCTCAACATCATCAGATTTTAATGACATACTATAGAGCAGCGTGCTGCCTTTTCCTCTTCGCGAGGGAGCGGAAAATGTTAAGCAGAGTGGCAACGAAAAATGAGCGAGAAAGATGCAGCACAAAATACAACAGAGTAAACTTACATCAACAAAAAATGGTCTCACAAATCCCCGAGGACTGTTTTGTTCGGGCGGGACACTCAAAAGTTCTTTTACAGTGTTAGTAAAGGTGCGCATCGACACAAGAGAGAGAGAGTACCCGAAAAAAACCTCGCAATTTTTTGCAATCTCACTCGAATTGCTTCAGGATCTGTGTTGAATATTTAGAAGTTCAGTTTTTACTTATAAAACATACGGCAGTATTGCCTCATCTTTGCTTCACAGAGGAGTTTCTGCCAAGCCTGCACATAACAGAACTTCAAGTGTAAAGACATATATATGGTTCCAGCCTAGTTAGTTTGCCGTTCATTCTATTTACCACCTTTATTAAATTAACAACATTTGTCGGTACGGTATTCGATCAAGCGCCATTCTTTTCAATATTAAATGGCTTTACGGCCTCACTGTTTGGTTCTTGTATGTCCCTCCGGTCAACGAACCCTTTTAGCCCAATGATCTTTGTAATCTAACGATCTCTTGACCTACAAACCTAAAAGCTCAACATACTTCGTCGCTTAACGGATATGTGCCTACTTATCTTGTCAACCTAATTACTTTTTCTGTTTTATGACAGAGAGGATCAAGACCAATTACGTTCGGTTCGTGTTGTGCGGGTGCGAAAAAATATTCGTGTTCAGTCGAGTATGGATTGCAAACTGGTGAGCTCGTTTCATGCTTAAGATAACACTTTTTTCATTTTGACAATGTTACGTTTATGTAATTTTCAAACAAAATACGAGTGTCTACATAAACCATTACTCCGGTGGCATATAGTTATAATAAACATGTCTTTATTTTTTAGTAATTACTAAAAATAACCTTTGAATTGTTCTACATGATGGATTTCGACGTTCTTGTTTAATCTTCTACCAATATCTCCCGGAGGATAAACCAGCCTCGGGCTGAATTTCTCTATAATATTGAGTCAATCAATCAATCAATATCTACCTTTATATACAGCGAAAAAACAAATTCAAGACTAGTTTCTAGTTAAAGTCGTATATTTCCTCCTTATCCATGGATTTCATCACCGACCTAAAGGTGTCTCCCGGATCGTTTTCTTCCCTCACTAATCAACACCCCTCTCGTGGTGATCATGGAGATGCAGAGGTATTCTCAGTCTCTAGAAGCAACAATGACTTCACACTAACATTACTTTCCATCTCATGTGACTGTAAGGATTTGGCTGGCGCCGTTATTGATCAATTATATAAGAACTGCTAAAATGTACACTACGAGAGGAAGTGGAAAGTCCCGTCCTGTATTTATTTGGATCGAACTGCAATTTTTATAAGTTCCGATCGGGGGTGCGACATTTCACATAAAGACGTTTCGTATAAGGACGTTTGGCTTAATGGACATTTGGAATAATTAGATTTATATGCCTTCTTTAAAATGCTACCTGTTCTTGTATGAAACTGCTTTATGTCAAAATTGACATGCACAGTTAGTCTATGCTATGCTGTGCTATGATTGTGACACATTCGGTCTGATAGATGTTTCATTAATCACATTTTCGGTCAAACGGTATTCTTGCTAACGATCCTGTCTAGTTTACATCTCTCCCTCCTGGATAAAAAGGAGTTTATCGCACACCAGCGGTGCAAATCATTCAAATGGAGGGAGACGTGCCTCGTGCGTCTTCTATACAGTTTTATTGCTGCTTCATAAAACGGGCTGTTAAAGCTTTCCAAGAGGCCTAGAAGCTGTAAAACGGTTTTAAAAAGGTTATCTAGAGGTTTTGATAGAGCTTCAATTTTACATTGAGCAAAATGTAAGAAAGCTTTACTTTTTCCTGAGTTTCCAAGAAAATTATTCACCAACACCAATGAAGGAAGCCTCACAACTCCTGTCATTGTCCCCACAGCCATTGACATACAGCCCCTCAACGGGCACTCGATGACAACGGTAAACTCGTGCCAAAGCACTGCAAATAATAGCTTTTGGTTTTGATTACATAGAAATAATGTCTGCTCGTTCGCCCACTGAGTGATGGGATCCTGTCTGCCGGCAACACTCCCAGTTGCACCCGAACAAATAACGGATGGGATAACAGGCAAAATCCGCAGCGGGTATCCAAGATGAGCCAGAGCCGCAGCAGGGGGCCGACCCCAAAGCTGCACTCGAAGGGAAAAGGTCCCCTACCCCTAAAGCCCATTCCCGACAAACCGTGGTGGCGTTGCAACCTCCGGAGCATCATCGGGATAATACATGATATAACTTTTCCCCATAAAATCTGTTTTGTACAGTTCAAAGTTTACCTCCGCCCCCGCGGCAGAGCCTTTGGTGTCAGTTACCCGATGGAGGATTTTTTTTCGTTTTTTTCGCGAGAAGACGAGAAAAGAAGCTCAACCGAAAAAAATGTATATTTTGTTATGTGATTTTTATTCCCCGCACGTCTTCCTGGTCCCGACTCAGGGTTTGATACTTCTCCTCGACTAAAGGTTAACGTAGATTTACTGGATCGGACTATGGGCGAACAGGTGGCCAAAAATTAAAAAATGACTTGTTTTATGGTATATCAATCCATTGTTGATACTTCTAACAAGATATTTCTGGAATATAAGAACAAGATCTTTTGTAATTTCAACACAAAGTAAAGTTGAATGAAATATAGTCGTAACTTTAGAAGTTCTAACAATCACAATGATTTTCGCAAGTGGCATAAGCGTATTACATGAAACAAAACTCATTATTTCACTATAGGCCTGTTCAAAAGTTTGCCCATTTTTTTTTAAACAGATCGTCAAATTTGTATCACAAAACTCATGAGTTAAGGTGAAGGTGAAACGAAGCCAAACGTCAAATTTTCAAGAGCACGGATCTGGAGAACCAAACTTCCGTTTAAGCTGAAAACTTAATCGATTGGTCACTAGCTGGTGGTGACCAATCGATTAGGTTTTCAGCTCAAACGGATGTTTGGTTCTCCAGATCCGTGCTCTTGATAATTTGAACTTTGGCTTCGATTCATCTTCACCTTAAGGTCGCAAAAAATTATTTTGACGCCAGTTTATAAGGAAACTACTATAGTGGATTTGATGGCGAAGAAGAGATGCATTGTTGCTACTGGCGAAATGGAATTTGCTGGAGGTTATGAGGGCTCAGCGCGTTGGCAGGGAAAACCCCTAAAGAAGAGATGAACTGACTGATGGCGGCAGAGTTGGAAAGAGGTCTGATTTCATGACAGTTTATTACGAACATTTTTTCGTCTGCTGTGCTATAATACTGGTTGCAATTTCCGATGGTATTCTTTGTTGCGGTTAGCCCTCCATGAATGGTTTCGCGCAAATAATGCTGCTGAGCGGTGATTTGTTGGGGAAGATGAGCTAATAATGGAATTGGTTTGGCAACAATGGTCTGAAAAGACTGTTTCTCCGGTATCGAAGGATAGCTTTAATATCCAGGACGAATTCAATGGTCCAGTGAATCAAAACTAAAATCGAATCGAAATCGAATCGAAATCGAATCGAAATCGAATCGAAATCGAATCGAAATCGAATCGAAATCGAATCGAAATCGAATCGAAATCGAATCGAAATCGAATCGAAATCGAATCGAAATCGAATCGAAATCGAATCGAAATCGAATCGAAATCGAATCGAAATCGAATCGAAATCGAATCGAAATCGAATCGAAATCGAATCGAAATCGAATCGAAATCGAATCGAAATCGAATCGAAATCGAATCGAAATCGAATCGAAATCGAGATCGAAATCGAATCGAAATCGAATCGAAATCGAATCGAAATCGAATCGAAATCGAATCGAAATCGAATCGAAATCGAATCGAAATCGAATCGAAATCGAATCGAAATCGAATCGAAATCGAATCGAAATCGAATCGAAATCGAATCGAAATCGAATCGAAATCGAATCGAAATCGAATCGAAATCGAATCGAAATCGAATCGAAATCGAATCGAAATCGAATCGAAATCGAATCGAAATCGAATCGAAATCGAATCGAAATCGAATCGAAATCGAATCGAAATCGAATCGAAATCGAATCGAAATCGAATCGAAATCGAATCGAAATCGAATCGAAATCGAATCGAAATCGAATCGAAATCGAATCGAAATCGAATCGAAATCGAATCGAAATCGAATCGAAATCGAATCGAAATCGAATCGAAATCGAATCGAAATCGAATCGAAATCGAATCGAAATCGAATCGAAATCGAATCGAAATCGAATCGAAATCGAATCGAAATCGAATCGAAATCGAATCGAAATCGAATCGAAATCGAATCGAAATCGAATCGAAATCGAATCGAAATCGAATCGAAATCGAATCGAAATCGAATCGAAATCGAATCGAAATCGAATCGAAATCGAATCGAAATCGAATCGAAATCGAATCGAAATCGAATCGAAATCGAATCGAAATCGAATCGAAATCGAATCGAAATCGAATCGAAATCGAATCGAAATCGAATCGAAATCGAATCGAAATCGAATCGAAATCGAATCGAAATCGAATCGAAATCGAATCGAAATCGAATCGAAATCGAATCGAAATCGAATCGAAATCGAATCGAAATCGAATCGAAATCGAATCGAAATCGAATCGAAATCGAATCGAAATCGAATCGAAATCGAATCGAAATCGAATCGAAATCGAATCGAAATCGAATCGAAATCGAATCGAAATCGAATCGAAATCGAATCGAAATCGAATCGAAATCGAATAGAATCGAATAGAATCGAAATCGAATCGAAATTGAATCGAAATCGAATCCAAATCTAATGTTAAGAGTAGCAGTAGAGCTATTAATTGATATTTCATTTATTTTAAACGAATACCAGTGACTAGTTTTTCTCAACGAAAAAATGGTGTCGCTTCATGGACATCATAATCGCTAATGCTCGACGTCTCTTATCATCCTAACTCTAGCATCAGAATGCTTTTGAACCCAACCGCACCGCAATCCAAATTAATAGTTCCACATGCCTCTACGTTCAACCCAAAAGGCAAAGCTGCGTGTCACCACTGATTACTACATCAATCTTCTCCAACCCACAGCCCTCCAAGTTGTCTGCCTTCAATCCAGCATGTGTGTCCTTGCCATGACGTTGTGAATGCCATCCCTTTTCGCCATTTCTTCCCCATTTGGCAGGGAGCGCATCATCCTCCGAAGGGACCGGCGGAATGACAGCCCTTAAACCGCGCACCACCGAACCACAAAGCTAACACAGTTAACTGAAGCGCTCAGCCGGAATTTTGTTCCCGTACTTGAGCCTATCAACCTAACGAAACTTCACAGGACCAAGTTGTTCCCTTCCAGTTTGTTAGCATCGATGAAAGTTCATCATGACCTAGAAAGGCCTCCGTCTCGACGTCATCACCGGCATAGTCTCGAAACTTTTCCGAAAGCACGCATCAACACCCTCTTTTCTGCTGGTGTCGGGGGTTTTGATCCGTCATTTGGGGGCCTAGATGGTCTAGGCGGTAAACGCGTAGCTGTTCAGCTGAGGGTCGTGGGTTCAAATCCCGCCGGTCGAGGATCTTTTCGTTACGCGAATTGTCGCGATTTCCCTGGACATAGAGTATCTTCGTGCTTGCCACACTATATACACATGCAAAAATGGTTAATTGGCAATAAAATCTCTCAGGTAATAACTGTGAAAGTGCTCATAAAAAGACGTCCCAGTTGGGGCGTAACGCCAGAAATAAGAAGAACAAGAAGTGCCAACCAGTGATGAAGGAAATAGTCTTTGCCAGAACTAGGTAGGCCCATTCATCACTACTCTGCCAACGTCGAACATCAGTTCAGCTCAACTCCTTCGTTAAATCAAACGATGCCACTTTTTCCAGCTGCTCTGTCTCTCGAGATAACAGAAAACGAAGCAAATACCCCTGGCTGCTGTTTTAAAGTGACCGCTTTAATTCGGCCTCGGGCTGATTCTGCACGAACGCAATTAAAGCTCGTCACTCGGAAAAGCTCCAGCCACTTGAGATGGAGAGAGATGGGGAAACCACTCGACAGTGAATGGAAGCGGAAAACTACTCTCCTCGGTTTCATTTTCTACCGAAAATGACGGCATGATGTCCTCATCTTGGGATAGGTACTGCTTTTTCAATGGATGATGAGGAGACGCTACCTGAATCGACACTTGCAGATGGGCGTAGCTGAGGAGGGGTCAGAAAATTCTTGTTGAAGACAACTTTTTTTCCTGTGTGGCGAGAAGAGCAACGGCCTCTTCTCGCCATACAGGAAAAAATGTTGTCTCCAACAAGAATTTTCAATAAATTTTGCATCATGATAGTATTCTTGAAGTCGAACCAAAAGCAGGCTTCTGAAAAAATATTTGCCTGAAATAGTTTAAAGATTTTTTTAAGGGGCCTTCCTGAGCCAGGTGGTTTGAGTCCACGGTTATGAAAGCAAAGCCGTGCTGAAGGTGTCATGTTTCGATTTTCGGTCGGTCCAGGTTTTTTTCGCAATGGAAATTTCCTTGACTTCTCCGGGCATAGAGTATCATCACAATATACGAATGCAAAAATGGCAACTTTGGCAAAGAAATCTCTTAGTTAATAACTGTGAAAGTACTCTTAGAACAAACTAGCCGACTCTGTCCCAGTGAGGACGTAATGCCAAGACGAATAAATTAAGGATTTTTTCAAGAATCTGCCACAGGCCTTGCAAACATTTATCTAGTTTTATTACTAGTTATCACAATCATAGACGATGAATTTGTCAAGGAATCTTTCAAATGGTTCTTTTAAACCAGTGATTTTCAGATCGTGGTCATCGGTGCACTTGGTACTCCGCAAAACTTTGGCAGATGTTCCGCGACACTTTTAAGAAGTTATTTTAATGTTATTAATCATATCAACTTTTTGCTCGAGAATACTTCATCAATTTTGTCAAAAATGCGTACTTAACGAAGCCTTGAATTTTTCTAAACATTATTTATAATTGTGCTCTTACAAACTAGAATGGTAGATTCATTTTTTTTTTCATTTGAAGGAGGCTGTTTGGGCACGTCAGGAGTTAATCATCAATGTTAACTTCCTTTTCCTGATCAGCCTAGATAGCCGCGTAGTGTCGGTAGAGGTTGTTTCAACTGGCTAAGAATTAACACTACGGACTGCCTGTTCCGGTGGTAAAAGTCCACCTCACAGGTGACCCCTAATTCATACGGCTTTAAACTTACCGTGCCTAAGAATGAATGGTTAGGGGGGTCTAAATAAAACCTAGCCGCAAACGGAGCCTGTGGAGTTCCAGGGCGCCCTCTACAGTATTATGCCCTTCCTGTGCGACCCGGAGCAATGGTGCAGGTGACCTTGTGTTTCTCCGAGATAATCGGCTGCCCTTCTTCAGTCTCAAGCCTGAGGCTAAATAAGGGTGGGATTATTAATACATTGTAATTTAGTTTAAATTTTCACCTATATGGTTTCGCATTATGCGTTTTATGCAGTGTAATCTGTGCTTTTCGCCTTTGGCGACTTTTAAGAGATACCGATCTGGTTTTTGTTCGTTGCTGATCTTTTTCGTTCTGAGATTGCGAAAAGCTTAATCCTGCCTAGTTTGGGTAGTGGCTACGGCTAGGATAGCTTAGTTAGATCAATCTCCAGCATAAAATGTCAGCAACGACCAATCTTTGTAGACTCATGCAAATGGTACAGCTCAAGTGGCGCTAGTTCAAAAACCTTACTTTTGTGAACTTTTATCTAGGTAACCTAGTGGACCCAGTTTTTGCTACTTCCAGAAACATGAAATGGCATACTCGCGTGCCATGCCTCGTGCATGCGTGCTCGTAAATAGCGCTGACGTCGCTACACTCATTTCTGAGTTAACAACCAGAGATGTATGTGCTGTAACAATTGATATTTCTGTATGTGACCTCAATAGCTGATACTCATCACATCATCTGGAGCAGCTCAGATATCAATTTGAGAAGCTCCAGTCTGATGGAATGCTTAAGTAGTTCAAATCTTGGATTACTTGTAGTAGGAAATCGCCTACATCTCTATATGAACATAAGAATGTAAATTCGCAGACTTTGCATTTGTTATACTCCACAAACTGTGAATTGGTTGTGACCAAATTCCATGGATTTTCTCCGTCCATTGGAAATCCTAGTGATTTGGATGTTCCCACTTCCGGTGAATTGGGACACAATTGTCCTTGCTTCGAGTGATCTCAAAATTGCTTGTCACTTTGCTTATAGGAAATGTTCCTCACAACTCCCTTCGCGGGACGAGTGGACGTCTGTACTTTACTGAGCCACCCCAAAGGTGGCTAAGTATTTAACAAATCTGTCAAAGCAGAATTGCAGTCGCTTGGTTACAACCTTAACTGGCCACTGCTGACTCAACTATCACATGGCAAATATTCAGTGTGTTGATAAATTTGTGTGTGATAGTTGTGATTCCGATTATGGAACTTCTTATCACCTGATATGTAACTGTCAAGTTCTCGCGTAATTGCGATTCCAATTTCCTGGTAAACACTTATTAAGTGAAACTGATTTCAGTAACCTGAATCTTCAGGACCTTCTGTTATTCTTAACCCGCTGTGGTAATGAGCTATAGGCTCTCTTTACGCTCATGCGTTTTGCAGCGCCCTTTTTAGGGCGCTGTTCGAACCCATTGTGGTATGGAGCTACATGCTCTTAATTCGCTTATGCGATTTTCCCTCTTCAAGGGACCCCACTCCTATTTCCTCCCATTTTCCCCTTCCCTTTCCTCTCCCATCGGGTAGATGATGAAATAGGCTCAAATATGGCGATGGCACAAATCTCCCAAATGGCGGGGAACGTGCCTCTGGAGCCGGCCTTCTGATACCTGATACCTGGTACTCCGCAAAACTTTGGCAGATGTTCCGCGACACTTTTAAGAAGTTATTTTAATGTTATTAATCATATCAACTTTTTGCTCGAGAATACTTCATCAATTTTGTCAAAAATGCGTACTTAACGAAGCCTTGAATTTTTCTAAACATTATTTATAATTGTGCTCTTACAAACTAGAATGGTAGATTCATTTTTTTTTTTCATTTGAAGATGAAACAGCATGAAACTAGGCCAGTCACATCATGTACTGAGAACACGTAGCCCGAAAAAGCACGTTTGTAGTACATAACTAGAGCGTGGTGCTGATAAAGGGTAGCTGATAGTGCTACCGCACTTGAGTTAATTTAAAGGTTAAAAACAAGAAAATTTCAAATGAAAATTGATGAATTTATTTGAGAATTATTTTGAAATGCAATGTAATTGTGTTGTCCTTTTACACATAAACACGAGGATGCCTTCAGTCGCTAAGTTATCTTCTGATATCTTGTATCTTGATTGAAGCTTTCCTTTTTTGTTAAGAAGACAGGGGTTTGAAGTGTATACGTTCCATGTGCAATTTTTCACGAGGTTTAAAGCAGCATTAGGAATATGATGGTACAAAGTATCAGTTATCTGAATTGAAAACAAAACCCAATAAAAATCTAACTGAAAGCCATTCGGCATTTGATAAATCTTAATAAAAATTTTGGTCGGATTTCAATGCTGAAATATCTCAATTAAAACTTTGAATTGAGCAGCTTGCTTTTTCTAAATAAGGCCAAATGTTTTCTGATTAAAATCAACTACTTGAAAATATATCGAATCAAAAAGTCGTAACTAACAAAAAACTTCTTGATTTTCGCTTGATTTCTTTCACAAATTTAATGTTACAAAAACTGCTCAATATAGTCACCCACCTATGATCTCGTAACGAGTTTTGTGTAATTATATTGAGAAGTTTATATGAGCTGAAACATAATCATTTAGCGTTATGAAATTTGTTAATGAACCCTAATGCACAGGCACTCTACGCAGCAATTTGATTTTTTTCAGCAATTTGACATGACTTTTTTTATAGCACTCATACAGCAATTCCACTAATGGCACCTCCAGACTAATTTTTAGTTATACTACAATCATAACTTCAGCGTGAAGAACTAGCCGGATCAACTAAAATTAATTAATAAAGATAAAAAAAAGATGTTACAAAAATTTTTTATCAATCTATTTACAGTCGACTCTCCATAGCTCGATATCGAAGGGACCATCGACTCAAACAATTATCAGGTTATAAAATATACCGACACAAAGAATCTCAAAATCTTAAATAGATATAGAGTTATGAAAGAAATTTACCTCCCATGTGACATCGACTAATGGATATACCGAGTTATGAAAATATCAACTTATGGAGAGCACGATGTATGGAAATTTGAAGGGACCGAAAAATCCATCGAGTATTAGAATATCGAAGAATTGTCTTCAAATAAAAACGAAATGGTAATTATCATGGGCATAGCCAGGATTATCGTCAGGAAGGGGCAAGCAAACGTTGTACCATGAAAGACATTCATTTTTCTTTTCCACTAACAGTTAGCAAGTGGAGTTCAAAACTTTTCTCAGTTCAATTTTTTTATCAGTAGCATGTCCATGAACAGTTTGGAAAATTTCATGAAAAGTCCGAAAATTCTATTGGTTGATTTCTTCAGGATATGGTTTTACTATTCCCCGATTATGTATTCTATATGAAACTACTCCCTTTGGTTTACTATAAGTATTTTTCTTCGAATTCAACCAATTATACGCTCAATTTGTGAACAGATTCCTTCGATAACTTACTCTTGAATTCCTTTAGGAATTAAACTTAAAATTAATTTGAGGTTTGTTTCAAGAATACTGTCAATGTTTGTTTCAAGAATGAATTTAAAATTATTCCAAAAATATTCTATTTATTTAATTTATGTTTGTTTTTTTTTGTAATATCGTCAAGATATTTTTTCAGACATTACTCCTAGCATTTTTTTTTTCTGTTCCAGAATTGTACCAAGAATGATTTCATCGATCTTTTTGGAGGAATTTCATTTAAGATTTTTAATGAAATATATTTTAAGATTTTTTTTATCAGATTTCATAATTGATTTCAACACCTACAACAAGAATTAAGACATACTTATAAATCACCAGAATTATTACAGAGGTAAATAAAAAAAACTTCTCTGCGGATTTCTTTAGAAACTCCAAACTTCTATTCTCAGGAGCACCTCTAAGCATTCTTTTGAACTTCTGCTCAAAAGATTCATCCAAAGTTTTAATATAGATTTGTATAAACATTTCAAAAAGAATATCTGTACAATCCATCTAAAAGTTTCTGCATTTCTTCTAAAAATACTTCCAAATATTTTTATCAAGGATTTATCAAAGAATTTTTCTAAGAATATCCTTTGCAGGAATTTACAGAATCGAAAAACTAATATCTAGGGAAATTTTCTTAGGATCAATTTCGAAAATTTCTTTATGAATTTTTGAGGAACTTTCTAAAAAAAATACTTAAAAAACTTCAAAGCAAATTTATTTTGAAACTCTTGAAAAATCCTTAATGGAATTCTAGAGATATTCATGGGGAAAATCTTGCCGGATCTATTATAACATATTTATGCAAAACCTGAGGTTATTTCTTGAATAATCCGAGAAGAAATTGTTGAAAAAATATATAGGAAAAATAAGGCTCCCTTTTTAAACCTGTACAATTGAAATAAATCAAAATTTTCTGTAGAAATTGCTGGAATAATATCTCAAAAGTACTCAAAGCATGTTACTGCAAAAATGCTTGGAGTATTTTTTACAATGCTTGAAACTCCTGATTTGGTGTAAATTCTGAATTGTTATCAGAAAGGGAAATGTCATATCTGGAAGCAATTTCAAAAATAAATTTTAGAGGAGCTCCTACAGCTATATTAGCACATTTTTTTTAATAAGTTGGGGAAGGGGTGGTAAAATGAACACGTTCAAGATATCATCTTGTTTCTAATAGAAAAACGAGGAATTTCTATTGTTATATCGCACAACATCAAAGGTAGGGATGATATCTAGACCAGCGACACGAATTTAGACTAAAATAGCTAAATTTTCACATGTTTTTATAGCTAGCAAAAAACGTTGCAAATGTTCATTTTACCTGCACTATGTTGGTAAAATGAACAGCCATTCGTGGTGCACATCATGCGAAAATCGTGGGCAAAACAAATATTTTTGAAAATTTTTATTGCATATCCGAAAACATATCCATTGAGTATAGTAACCTATTCCAAAAGAAATTTTTAAAATATCAGTATTGACATCTTATCAAAACGATATTCACCTCACTGAAAAACCTCAAGAGCTCTGCGTGAAAAGTTACGTCAGTTCTTATTTTCAAACGTGATTTTCTAAATTCTTAGTTTTCGTTAATATTTTCACTTCTATTGACCTCCGTATCAACCCGAACGCACCGATTTATGCTCTAAATCGTCCGTGCATGATAACAATTCATTGGAATTTGATTTTTCTCGGTAAAAGGCACGGTGTTCATTTTACCACCACTTCCACTAATAAGTTGCATTTAGTCTAGGATTTTCATAAAAAAATATTAGAACATTGATCTTTGAAGAACTGTAGGCTTTCAGTGAAGGCATGAACTCGAATGAGTCAGGATCAATCTCTTGAAAAATATTTTGAAAGATTTCTAAAGAAAACATACTGGAAGATGTCATTAATCTTGGAGTGCTTTTTTTCTTGTTCAGAATTTTGAACAAACACACGGCAACTAGATTGATCACAAAGATGTGATCTCCAAAATGACAACTGCGTATACTTAGGGTAGGCGTACCAGTTATGGACATAGTGGTTCCCTATTTCGCCATACGGTATTACTTGAATGTTTTATCATTTTGAAAGATTTTTTTGTGTTGTAGTAGTAAGATTTAAGATATATCTTGATGTTTAAACATTCAAAAAGATTTAAAATGCGAAAGTTCTCGAAATTCCCTGTATGGCCAAATAGGGAACCACTATGGCCATAACTGGTACACTTTCCCTATACGTGGTTTGACCTTAGATTTTCAACACAATATACCAATATTACAGTACAACACAAATACGATGATTAAGGCAAAGTAGGCCGTCATTGCCATTTGTACGTGTCGTTGATGATTGTTGCTAATTCACCTCACGATTTCGAATCAAAGAAAATCAGTTGATTTTGCACTGACACATCTGGAAAAGTATCAGCATACCTTATGCATATTAGCGCGTACAGTGACACTTTTTCAAGCCAATATAAACTATCAAGACTGAGTTTTATCGCTTTGAAATTGCAAGCAGCAAAGTCATCATTGCTGCTTAAACGAATGACGGGCTACTTAGCCACTATCATAGCCCAATAAGCACTAGTTGGGTCAAGTAACAGCTGGGACTTATGCTCAAGAATCACACATCTGAAGAGAAATGCAGTCTATAGATACACAGAATTTGCGCCTTTTGACGAAACTGCTGCCGAAAATCGGATGGCTGCCACACGGTATGATCAGAAACTTCACTCAAAAGTGGGACAAAAGCCACTTAATAACGGGGCAAACCAACATAAAGCTATAAATGTGAAATGTTTTGAAAACTTTAATATTCTTTTTTTCACCCGGAAATATTTATTATAGTTTGTGCTCTGCTGAAACGCGTCAAGCAGCAGCCGAATTCATCATGCGAATGGAAACTCCAGAATATGGGTGTCGGAGAGACAACTTTCATTATCTCGAAGACGAGAGACAACTAGCCTCATTATCTCGAATCTCGTAATTTTTAAGTCACTTTTATTTCGCTGTAGCTATTTTTATTTGAGAAATGTATGATCCTCAAACGGAAATGACAATTAACAGAAGCAATTCATTCATTAGCTACCAAAAATGTTAATATCCATAACCTCACATTTCGGTTTCGTTAACCACTCTCGATACATTTTCCTTGCGCGGAATTTGACCGCCTTGTTTAATTGATCACGCCATCCGGAATTTGAATACACAAAGCCCACGTCGCTTCATGGTTTGCTGAACGAACCAGGCGGAACACTTGATCTTCAGAGCCGCGTCGCAAAACGAAAGGTTCGGATTACGCTTGAAATAAACCAACACCATCCGGGCCTTCACAGGGTCAGCTGTCTTCGATTTTTTTCCACCTTCAGCCCGCCGAAACTTCATTAGAATCTTTTTCAAGACTTTTTCCATCTCTTGTTTGGAGAGGAATCACTGTGCGCCGCTCGGTCGTCTGGGACTCTTTAAAAGATTTTACCACCAGAGAGACAGTTGTATGGGTGATTCCCAATTGTCTTCCGATCCATCTCATGCTCACAGTCGGATTTCCCATGACGACGCGCAACATTCTCTGGCGATTTTCTCCTTGTTTCGATGCCATCTCAAAAATTACTAAACCGCACATTTAAACAATACACTCCAATCTAGTTTTACCCAGATTTTCGTCAATTTTTATCTTCGTACAAAAAAGTTACACACGGATAAACATGCTACCTACTTTTTTTTAGAGTAGGCGTAGATAAATTAAAATAAGCCGCATTTTCAACTCCGTTTTGCGACTGGAGCAAATTTATAGATATTAACGTTATTCATCCACGTTTTATGCTAAAGTTTGGAATAGCAATTCAAAAAAATGAAGGATGTTAAGAACGGTCATTTTGTGAGAAAAAGATGAATAATTCGCTCCCAAAACGACAATTCGTCTGCTGGGGTGTTCTGCTGTCGTCATGATTATGGTTTCCGAAAGCAAAGTCAAACCCATTCATGGTTTCAAAACATTTGGAACAAAATATTTATTTTCCCTGCTTAAGTGAAGTAATGTATGAAATTGAATAAGATTCGATGGTAGGAAATTCTTTTATCTACTCAATGATATTTTTAGAGGCAGCGAAGAATGAAAACGTGTTTTATTCTATCGCAAAAATCCCTCAGGCGAAAGTTCCAATGAAACTAACCTGGTTTTCCAATCTCAAAGCAGTGATCCTACCAGTCGGATCTCAATTTTTATGAAATTAGTAGAATAATATAAAAAAACCAGCGAATGCAGAACATAGAGCATGGATGTTTCTAGCTTTTCCACTTAACTGTTTCACTGTTGACCGTCTTTTATCAAGAAAATAACACATTTTCCCTCACAGAGGCATGTGATGAATGAGTGAAAAATCAAATCTCTCATCCACTGACTAGTTGCGCTAGCAAAGTATAGATGGCTAACAGTATGTTGCGTTCCGCGCTTGGAGGCGTATACTTTTGACTTCCATTCTATCTCCAACCCTGGTGGAATTCCTGACTACGCTTATGCACTTGTACGTTTCTTTCCATCTATCCAGAGTTTTGTCAAATTAGCAGCAGAATGCTGGAAAATGCAAAAAGAACGCTAAAAAGAAAGAAAAAACCCGAACCAAAACGGACCGCTGCCAGTTTATTTTCCCCCATTTTATTCACCGGAGTATCTTGTCATCTTAATTTGTTCAGTTTTTCCCAGCGAGTGTCCTTCCTTTCAAAGACGGTTCGCAAGCTGGCCGACCGGCGGGCCGAGGACACACTTTGCATCGCCGCCACAGCTCAGCAGACGACGGTGGATAGTTAATGGTACATCCACCCAATTGTCTACAGTAGACTGCCATTTATGGCACACCTCGGGCTCACCAGATTCCTTGTCAGAACTTGACTGGCAGATCTCGAGTTTCATCTGTCAGGTTCACACCACCGTTCATTTGTTCGTTCTTGGGCGTAGGACGATGCCGATTGAGAACGATGACGCAGTTGGGATGCAAAATGTCAGAGTGGAATATGAGTTTCGCGTACGAAAAGGATTGCGTCATGCGGATATCAATCCTGTAGAGCACAAATCCTTGGTATTTATTAATAAAATTCATAACTATGAATAATTCAGGTTAAGATGTGATTCTAGAAACCTTCAACATAGTTTTGAATGACTACCTGAGCTTTAAGAAGCCGCTTTTACATCATCTACAGTGATACCTCCATGAGTCGATGTTCCATGACTCGATATCGACTCATGGAACCATACTAAAAACAAAATTTCATGGTTGCTATGATGGTCCCTAGAAGCAGCTTTCCAAAGGATTGCTGTTCCATGACTCGATATTTCCATGAGTCGATGGTCCCTTCAATATCGACTCATGGAGGTTTCACTGTACCCAGATTTTAATGATCATATGGATTCTTCTTCTTCTATTTCTTCGTATTCCTACTTTTTGTACTATGACTTTTTTCTTCGTGTTATAATTTTTCTCTTGCTCATTCTTTTTCTTCTTCTTCTTCTTCTCCTTATTCTTCCTTCCCCGTTTCCGTTTCCTTTCCTTTTCCTTTTCCTTTTCCTTTTCCTTTTCCTTTTCCTTTTCCTTTTCCTTTTCCTTTTCCTTTTCCTTTTCCTTTTCCTTTCCTTTCCTTTTCCTTTTCCTTTTCCTTTCCTTTTCCTTTTCCTTTTCCTTTCCTTTTCCTTTTCCTTTTCCTTTTCCTTTTCCTTTTCCTTTTCCTTTTCCTTTTCCTTTTCCTTTTCTTTTCCTTTTCCTTTTCGTTTTTCTTTTCCTTTTCATTTTCCTTTTCTTTTCCTTTTCCTTTTCCTTTTCCTTTTCCTTTCCTTTCCTTTTACTTTTCCTTTTCCTTTTCCTTTTCCTTTTCCTTTTCCTTTCCTTTTCCTTTTCCTTTTCCTTTTCCTTTTCCTTTTCCTTTTCCTTTTCCTTTCCTTTTCCTTTTCCTTTTCCTTTTCCTTTTCCTTTTCCTTTTCCTTTTCCTTTTCCTTTTCCTTTTCCTTTTCCTTTTCCTTTTCCTTTTCCTTTTCCTTTTCCTTTTCCTTTTCCTTTCCTTTTCCTTTTCCTTTTCCTTTTCCTTTTCCTTTTCCTTTTCCTTTTCCTTTTCCTTTTCCTTTTCCTTTTCCTTTTCCTTTTCCTTTTCCTTTTCCTTTTCCTTTTCCTTTTCCTTTTCCTTTTCCTTTTCCTTTTCCTTTTCCTTTTCCTTTTCCTTTTCCTTTTCCTTTTCCTTTTCCTTTTCCTTTTCCTTTTCCTTTTCCTTTTCCTTTTCCTTTTCCTTTCCTTTTCCTTTTCCTTTTCCTTTTCCTTTTCCTTTTCCTTTTCCTTTTCCTTTTCCTTTTCCTTTTCCTTTTCCTTTTCCTTTTCCTTTTCCTTTTCCTTTTCCTTTTCCTTTTCCTTTTCCTTTTCCTTTTCCTTTTCCTTTTCCTTTTCCTTTTCCTTTTCCTTTTCCTTTTCCTTTTCCTTTTCCTTTTCCTTTTCCTTTTCCTTTTCCTTTTCCTTTTCCTTTTCCTTTTCCTTTTCCTTTTCCTTTTCCTTTTCCTTTTCCTTTTCCTTTTCCTTTCCTTTTCCTTTTCCTTTTCCTTTTCCTTTTCCTTTTCCTTTTCCTTTTCCTTTTCCTTTTCCTTTCCTTTCCTTTTCCTTTTCCTTTCCTTTTCCTTTTCCTTTTCCTTTTCCTTTTCCTTTTCCTTTTCCTTTTCCTTTTCCTTTTCCTTTTCCTTTTCCTTTTCCTTTTCCTTTTCCGTTTCCTTTTCTTATTCCTTTTCCTTTTCCATTTCCTTCAACTTCTCCTTCTCATTCTCCTTCCCCGTATTCATTCAGATCAAGGTATCGTAAAATATCGTTTGTTCCATTCTGACTCTCACTAATCCAAACCCCCCCTACCCTCACGCACCTCCAGAACCCTCGACCAGACTCAAATATGAAGAAGTGAAAATTTCATTTTCATGGGTCGTTACCGGGAGGAGGCGGGTACCGAGCCCGGAGAGTTCCGTCCTGCCCAAGTCGTTATGCTTGACATTGCTTTCGCATACCTTTCCTGGATTCTGAAGTTTGCTGTATCATTATCGCTGAGAACGACAACTACGACGACGTCGACTAGGTATGACAACGATGCACACGAGAGGCGATGAAAAGAAGTGCCATCGTCATCATGCTTGAATGCACTCGCAGGAATATCGTTGTCCTCAACACACTACCGGTCGGTGATGTCGTTCCTCTATGTCTGAGCCCGGTATTGGGATTGGGTGCGGTTTGTTGGAAGCGTTCGATGAAATGATTCCGAGAAATTTTTCTCAGTTGTTAGAATTCAAAAGACGCTTCGGGGAACTATATCTTGGTCCCGTTTAAATGAACATGTGACTATTATGAAGATGTTTGTCAGTTGTTGGTGGCGGGAGGTCGATCATGGCGGACTGTTCAGTGATTTTCCCCCATAAATTTGTGTCTATTTCATGATATTTGGATTGTGTCATAAGAATTTGACGAACTTGCTGATCTTTATTTGCAATAATTCCAGAAAAGGATCAATGCTGAGCTTATGAAATTCCCGAAGATTATGAGTTACCATCATAAATCTGAATACGTACACAGCAAAAAAACAATTAACCAAACTGCTTCTATTCTTCCAAAGCTTCTATACAAAAGAGTTAATCACATCAAAGCAAATCAAGGTAATCCTCTCGCTCTTTTCCTCATCGCAAATCCATCTGTACACCATCAACCACCACCGCTGATTCGCTTTCCGATTCCGAATTAAGTTCATCCCATTTCCGGCTCGATTTCAACCGGAAATCAATCAACGGCTATCATTCACTCCCGGGTAGGCTCCCGATGTCGGGTCTGGCTTCCCATCACTAATCCTGACATCCGGAAAATCGGCGTATCTGAGTCTGAGTCAGATGCAGGATTCTGGCACCGGAGCGTCTCCGCTTCATCTAGTTGAACAACTTCCGCAGAATCCAGAGACCATCCAACGAACGCAAGGACGGATGGACGGATCTAATGAGATGTTAAATCACCTTCTCTGGCCCGGCGAATATGGTGCGGCCACACTGTCGTTCCTCCTCGGCGAGAAGCCAAATCGACCGACAATAATGGCCACTCCTGGTGCCGTCTTCGGGCTCGGATGCAATGTGCTCATCAGGATGCAATTGAACTGGGCATAATGCAATTTACGTGCGTCGAGTTAGCAACGATCTCCTAATTCAACGAGGCACCAACTTGGCTAGAAGAGGATGATGGACCCATCATAATTCATTGGTCGTGTTGGTTGTATGTGTGGGTGCCATTAGACGATTATTAATTTACATGTCTTGCACTGTTGTTGGTGCAGCTCGCTTTGATAATGATGATGTAGGTAGATGATGATATAGTGGGGCATCTTTGGCAGAAGATGATTTGGGTACACAGAAACCTAAATTTACGAAACTTCTGTTTACGTATATTCCATTCAATTCAACGTTCAAATTCTACGTTTTCAAGTAATCATTTGAATACATAGGACTTTAAATCCACGCGCTACTTCATATCCAGTGACCCTTCCGGCGTTAATGGATAATCTTTATTAACAAACAGGGTTAATGAAATATGTCCTACCAAGTACCGAGTTCGACATTTATTAGCAGTTATCTGAAAACTGCTTTGAAGAGAGGCTTTTGAATCTACAGGCGTAACCAAGAACTCCGATAGATTGTTTTTGATAAGGTTCTTTCTCGTGCAGACTCAATCAAACATAGTCTATCAAGTTTTTAATAGAATGCTTGTCTAGGGTTTTCCAAGAACTCCGCTGAGTACAGGACTTCGAATCACCAAACGGAGCTTGCTATAGTTTGAAGATATATAAACGGAATTTACCTACTTTGAAACATTGGTGGCCACAGCGTAGCGTACCATTTTCGGACGTTTTGTAGAGCTCCATCTTCATCAGTCTTGGGCCAATTCTCCAGTTTCTCCAGTTGCTCCAAACGTTCAGGGTCGCCAGGTTCTCTTCCACTGCGTACGGCCAGCGTATTCGTGGTCTTCCACGAAGTCGCCGACCTCTACCTGATTGCGTACTTCTGCGTATCTTGGGCAATCAAACACTACATGTTGCAGTGTCTCCTCGATGTTTGGGTAGTCTTGGCAGTGTGGCGACTCTTTCTAAAACATCCATGATCTGATGGGAACTGTGTCAGGTAGAAGTTCACCTCTCCATGCTTCCTATACATCCACGTCGACAGGTTTGGGATGAGCCGATGGGTCTATCTTCCTTTCTTCGTGCAGCCCCACTCGTACTGCCATCTCGCCATAGATCCGACTCTGGCCATCTTGTGTACGTTTCTGACGTCCCTTCGATGGTAGCACACAATATGCTCCACCAAAGCGATGCAAATGGGGATCAACCGGCAATAATGCATCTGACGATATCGTTCTATACACACTCGCGACTCGCACTGCCATCAGCTGGAACGCTCTGTTCATCTTTTCACAGTTCCACTTTGTTTCTAGTGCCTTGCCGCAAGCAAGAACTCTATACCTCAGTATCGATGACGAGACGTTGGCTAGCGTGACTGTTGAGTTGCCGATCGTCGATCATTACTCCCAGGTGCTTCAACACGCGCTTCGGTGCAGACCTTCCGACGTTGATCTCCATCTGCAGAACCGCCTTGCAATTGCTGCCTAGCAGTAACTCTGTTTCTGATAAGCTATCTGCAGTTGGACTCCGCTCATCCAGCCCACGATTGCGTCAATTGTTTCCATCACTGACATCTCCACTTCTTCAAACGTCTCGCCCATCACCGTTAGGGACACATAATCCACAAAACCAACAATCTTCACCTTCCTGAGTAGCCGCAGTTTCAAGACTCCGTCGTACATCTCGTTCCAACGAGTTGGACTGAGAATGGAACCTTCAGGGACGCCAGCTGTCACTTGCATTGATCTCTGCCCTTCATTTATTTCGTACACCAGGATTCTGATCTGGAAGTACCTCTTCAGTATCTTGCACAGATAGTCACCTGCATTCTGTGCAGTGCTGCGGCTGAGGCCTCCCAGGTGGCGCTTTTGAACGCGTTTTTCACATCTACCGTGACCACGGCGCAGTAGCGATCTCCTCTTCGTTGCTGCTTCGACGCCTTTTCAGAACACTCGACCACTGCTCGAATTGCGTCTACCGGCGATAAGCCTTTGCGGAATCCAAACTACATTTGCGAAAACCTGCGTCCACTATACGTGCATTTCTTCGGCCTGCAAAGGATGATTCTTTCCAGGAGTTTTCCGAGTGTATCCAGCAGGCAAACGGGCCTAAACGAGGCTGGATCTCCCAGTGGCTTCCCTGGCTTTGGTAACAGTACCAGTTTCTTGATCTTCCATATTCCTGGAAAGTTACCTTCGTCAAGTCGCTTCTGCAACACCTTCCTGAGCATGTCCGGATATGCCAGGATGGCACCTTTCACTGTTACGTTCGGTATTCCTAGACTATTTTAGTCGATTCGCGGCTTCTACAAGCTCGTCGTTAGGCACTTGCCGTTCCTCAGCGATTGCTTCTGCGTCTTCACCTTACGGCGTTGGTTGCCAGGACGATAGATCGTGCTTCGGAAAGAGACCCTCCACGATCAACTTCAGCTTTTCTGGGTATTGGTGTCTGTATCTCGGAACAGCCCGTTGTAGTAATGATATTTACTAAGCTTGAGTACAGTGAGCAATTCTCGCTGAAAGCAGGCCGCCATCGGCACCCATCGTTATAATTCCAATTTTATGTCACTGATCGCTAGTTTTCGATAAAACTTAAAGGTGGCCCTCTCTGTTTTCTCAAATTGGTGGACCCCTCGTACGCCAGCTAGCTGAACAGTTTGCGAAAAAGCCCATTTTTAGATAAATCTTGACGGGATATGTCTCATATTTCGCTTGGAACACATAGCAAACTTAGTAGCCATCTTGAATTTTGTTGGAAAATTCGATTTTTCGCCATAAGCGCACCGCTAGTTTTGAATTCTGAGATCACCATCAGAAAGCTGAGGAAAAATGGCGAAAGATAGGCTACAGAAACTAGGTGAGCAATGGTATTTACTCTATCAAATGAACGATTTTCTAAATCATGTTATACGATTTTGACGTATTTGGCGAGTGCAATCGATACAAACATCATTTTTTGTACAACAAAGAAACAAGTTTTCAACCTTTGGTGTTTTAATCGAGTCGAGTAAAGAATAAGAATATTATTTTTAGTGAAAAAATCTGGCGGCCATCTTGGATTTTGACGCCATCTTAATTTTAGGTAGTAGAATGAATTTTTCACCTTGATAGCACTCAGCATGTCGAGTGTAGAGGCTAATAAAAAAGGTTACGTATACTCTTCTTCTTATTATTCTTCATTTTACTGACGTTACGTCCCTACTGGAACCGAGCCTGATACTCAGCTTTATAAGTTATAAATCCAGGTTATTAAACAGGAATTTTCTATTTCAATGCGATTTCTGACAACAGAATAATTCTTCGACATATCTTTGAATTCAGTAATAATGTATAAATAAATTCAATAAATGAAATCCGTCAAAAAACATTGATTGTATTAAACAAACATTTTTTTACCCTATGCATTGTTGTTCATTGTATGAAGTTTATAGATTGCGTGTGTTCTAATGTGGACGTAATGCCGAAAGGCAGGTGTATAATTTCGAGATTAGAAAAACTGGCGGCCATCTTGGCTTTTGACACCATCTTGGTTTTTAGCAGTTGCATGATTTTTTACCATCTCAGTGCTCATCATATTGAATTATAAGGCCTCAGTTAAAAAAAAAAAACAATCAGATTCTATCTTTCTGATCTTATCTCAGCTGTTCAACTGATTGATTGTTCATTTGTATCAATGGTTTTAGACCAAAAAAAAGAAAGAAATAATGCTTTTTAACAAATCGAAGATATGCAGAAGAATCATTCAGGTAGCGTTAAAAAATCCTACTTGATAATTTGTTTTTAAAACGAGTTAAGCTGAAGGGCTGGCTCTGTTCCAGTAGGGGACGTAACGTGAGGAAAAAAAAGAACAAGAAGAAGAATAAGTGTAACGGTAGCATTGAAATTCAACATGTTGAGTGCTAACAAGGTGAAAACTCATTCTACTACTTAAAACCAAGATGGCGACAAAATCCAAGATGTCCGCCAGATTTTTTCACTCAAATTAATACTCCTATTCTTCATCTGTCTCAAATAATACATCATTTCTAACAAAATTCAAGATGGCGGCCAAATTCAAAATAGCCGCCAAAATTTTTTCAAGTTCAAATGAAAGCTATATCCTTCCTCTATACGATGCCACTAAGTTTGCTATGTGTTCCAAGCGAAATATGAGACATATCACGTCAAGAAATAGCCAAGATTTATCAAAAAATGGGCTTTTTCGCAAACTGTTTAGCTAGCTGGCGTACGAGGGGTCCACCAATTTGAGAAAACAAAAAGGACCATCCTTAAATTTTATCGAAAACTAGCGATCAGTGACATAAAGTTGGAATTCTAACGATGGGTGCCGATGGCGGCCTGGTTTCAGCGAGAATTGCTCAGTCCTAGCTTCTCGAAAATCCGTCCTTTGCTCCCTTCTCTCCATTTCTGTCCCTGCTCGCTGAGCGCGCCTTCATGTACTGGGACACGCAGCCCAAAGCGTGCTGATCAATGACACGATCACCAAGAGGCTGGTTGCCGTTTGTTCCTCGGCTCCAGTTTTCACGGCATAGTTGCGTCACATGCCTCATCATATAGTTCTTTGTTAAAGGCTTTCGTCTTCAACTTCCGCTCGCTAGTTATTCATTCCATTGTTAGCGCATGATTCTCTTGTCAAATCGCTAGATGGTCGCTATGAGCTGATGCCTGATGTACTAAAACTATCAATATCACTTGCGAGCTATCAATATCACTTTGATTTGACAACCATCAACAGCTATGCGACATCGCACTCTAGATCATAGTTACTGCAGAAGGAGTGACCAAGCAATTAATGGTTTTCAGTGACCAACACATAGTTTCTATCCGTCTGCTGCACTGTCAAAAATATTGTATCGATAAACTCCCATTTTATTTGCTTAATTTAAGGCTGAACTTAGCCCATCAGTGATATCCACAGTCTTCAAAGGTTCACATGTTCAAAGGTGCGATAAGATTAGAGATTTAGGTGTTATATTAGATTCTTAACTTACATTTACTGACCATTATAATACTATTGTCCATAAAGCAACCAATATGCTAAGCTTTATTAAGCGTTTTAGCTCCAATTTTCGGGACCCATATACCATTAAAACCTTGTACATTGCTTATGTAAGATCAGTTTTAGAATATTGTAGTATTGTGTGGTCCCCACATATGAAAACACATGAGGATAGAATCGAATCAGTACAGAAGCAATTTCTTTTATATGCCTTACGCAAATTAGGCTGGACAACGTTTCCACTGCCATCATACGAGGCTCGATGCATGCTTATTGACATCCAGACTTTAAGGGAGCGTCGCGAATTAGCCATGATTTTATTTGTCAATGATATAGTATCGCATCGTATTGATTCCACTAATCTCTTATCTAGTTTGAATTTCTACACGCCCGCCAGACAGTTGAGGAATCGGAATTTGTTCACATCAAACAATCATCGAACTAATTATGCCAAATTCGGCCCAATAAATCAAATGATGTCTCTTTATAACCAGCATTACACAGAAATTGATTTGACCATGTCGCGAACGAAGCTTAGGCAATATTTTAATTCCCTGAGATATAATACAACATAGTATTAAGCAAACATATAGTCTACAATTGATTGACGAAATAAATAAATAAATAAAGTCTATCACCATCAATGCATTGTTGATGGAGTAGACAGCATGATGCTGATGTGATATAGAACGATCCGAACTGTATCGTAGTCGGCCTGTACAAATCAGCAAATTTTAAGCGTTGATAGTGAGAACGAGCAACTCTGATTTCCATCAGAAGTAACTGTAAGGGTTACACCAGGAACCCCATCAAAATTTCCTCCAAGAATTCCTTCAGGATTACTTCTAAAAATTCAATTAGTTCCACGAAGTATTACACCAGGAGTTTTTTCAGGGTTACCATTAGGAGTGTATCTTCAAGGGATTCCATCGGAAGTACCTTTGTAGATCCTATCGGAAATTCCCCTGTAGATTGTATCGGAAGTTCCTCTAGGGATACCATCGGAAGTTTCTCTAGGGATTTCATCTGTAATTCCTTCAGGAATTTCTTCAAGGATTCTATCAGGAAATCTTCTAGGGATTTCATCATGGGTTCCTTCAATGATTCCATCTGGATTTCTAACAAGAATTTCTTTAGGAATTCCTCCAAGGATTCAAACAGGTATTACTCCAGGATTTCATTCAGGAGGTCATTCAAAAATGACGTCCATGATTTGGGAGAGGGGGGTCTACGGAAGTGTGACAGTGCCTGTAACAGGTATTGAAAAAAAACGTGACAGAGGGGGGAGGGGGTTTCTAGAAATCCTGAAAAACGATGGAAGTCATACTTCAATTTTAACTAAGGAGTTGCTCTAGGGATTCCATCAGGAATCTTATCGTGAATTCCTCCAGGAATTTCATCAGGAGTTTCTATCCAATTTCCATCAGGAGTTCTTCTAAGGAATTCATCAGGAGTTCCTCAAATTATTCCATAAAAAGTTCCTTCAAGAATATCTTTGGGAATACCTCCAAGGATTCCATCAGAAGTTCCCCCAGGGATTCTATCAGGAGTACCTATAGGGCTTCCATTAAAGTTCTATTATAGGGATTCCCTCCAATGATTCCATTAGGAGTTCCTTCAAGAATTCTTTAGGAATTTCTCCAAGGATTCCATCAAGAGTTCCTTTAGGGATTCTATCAGGAGTACCTTTAGGGCTTCCATCAGAGTTCTTCTGATGATCATCAGGAGTTTCTCCAGGGATTCAGTCAAAAGTTCCTTGAGAGATTCTATCAGGAGTTCCTGCAGTGATTCCATCAGGAGTTCCTCCAGAGATTATATCAGGAGTTCCTCGAGCAATTCCATCAGGATTTAATCCAGGCATGTCATAAGGAATTCCTCAAGGAATTCTATCAGGAATTCCTCGAGGTATCTCATCAGGAATTCACCCAGGGATTTCATCAGGAGTTTCGGTTCTCTTATAGGAATTCCCTCCAATGGTTGCATCTGTAGTTCCTGGAGTTCTGAAGTCTTTAGAAACTGCTCCAAGGATTCCATCAAGAGTTCCTTCAGAGATTCCATCAGGAGTTCTTATCAGGAATTCATCCAAGGATTTCATCAGAAGTTTCTATAGGGATTCTATCAGGAGCTTTTCAAGGAAGATCATCAGGAATTCCTCCAATGGTTCCATCTGTTGTTCCTTCAACAATATCTATAGGAATTACTCCTTGGATTCCATAAGGAGTTCCTCGAGGAATTCGAGCAGTATTATTTCTTGGGATTTCATAAGGAGTTGCTCTAATATATCATCAGGAGTTCCTCCAGGGATTCAGTCAAAAGTTCCTTGAGAGATTCTATCAGGAGTTCCTGCAGAGATTCCATCGAGAGATCCTCCAGTTATTTTACCAGGAGTTTCTCAAGGAATTCCATCAGAATTTCATCTAGGCATATCATAGGGAATTCCTCTAGAGATTCTATCAGGAGTTCCTCGAGGCATCTTATCAGGAATTCATCGGAGGATTTCATCATTATTTTCTATAGGGATTCCATTAGAAGTTCGGCAGTTCTTTTATAGGAATTCCCTCCAATGGTTTCATCTGGAGTTCCTTTAATAATATCTTTAGGAATTCCTCCAAGGATTCCAACAAGAGTTCCTTTAAGAATTATTTCGGGAGTGCATTTAGGGCTTTCATCAGATTTCTTCTGAGGGTATCATCAGGAGTTCCCCAGAGATTATATCAAAAGTCGAGGAATTTTATCAGCATTTCTTCAAAGGCATATCATAGGGAATTTCTCTAGGGATTCTGAATTCCATTAGGAGTCCTTCTGGGGATTTCATCAGGAGCTGCTCCGGTGTTGTAATTAAGAGTTCCTTTAGAGATTCTAACTGGAATTCCTTCAGGAATTCTATCAAAAGTTTCTCAGAAATTCTTCCAGGGTTTATATTAGAAGTTCTTACAAAGATTCCATCAGAAGTTTCTAGAGATTTCAGGATTCAATAGATTTCATTAGGAGTTTCTGCAGAGATTCCATCAGAAATTATTCCATGCATTTCTTCTAAGGTTTCATTATTAAATCCTCCTGGGACTCCATCATTAACACCTTATGGGATTTCATCAGAAGTTCTGTCAGGGATTATATCCGGAATTCTTCCAAAGATTCCTTCAGAAATTGGTCTAGGGTTATTCTGGGTTCCATCAGGCTATTATCTACGGATTCCTCGAGGAATTCATAAAGGAATATTCCAGAATTTTCTTCCAAAGGTTTTCCTATTCTTCAAGGGATTCCGCCTGGAATTCTTCAGGAGAGTCCTTGAAGAATTAAACAAAGGATGTCTCCCGAAATTCCTCATTGAATTTATCTCGGTATTCTTTAAAGAATCTCGGAAAAACTCCAAGGTTGGTGGAAAAACTTGAAGAATTATCAGGAATTCTTCCATTTTTCATAGGTATTTTGTCACCATAATTACTCAAGAGAATTTTTCGTGGAGTATCTTCAGGTATTCTTGGGAGTTTTCAGGAATTTCTCCAGCACTTTAACCATACTGGAAGGAATTGATGGATAAATGCCCGTAGGAATCCTCGGAGAAATTTCTGCAATTTTCTTGAAGTTATTCCTTCACAAATCTCAGGTCGAATGCCTTATAGGGTCCCTTCAGCGATATACTGAAAGAATTTATAAAAGAACTGATTGAAGATTTTCTAGAAGAATCCCCAGGAAATAACCTGTGGGAAACTCTCAAAATATTGCAAGCGGAATCTTTAAAGGAATTCTTGGTGAAATCCCTTGTAGGAAGTTTCTTAAACTCTTTTGTAGTATTTTTTTGCGAAAACCTGAAGGCTTCCTGGTGGAATCCCAGGAAGTACTCCTTGATGAATCCTTGAAGAACTTCTGGGTATAATCACTGTAAAAATTCATGGAGTAAATCCTTGCATGTATTTCTGGAGGTAAGAATGACTGGAAGATTTTTAATAAAAGCAATTCCATGTGCAAATTTTCATGCAATTTCCTGGAAGGGATTAACTTGAAATTCTTTTTAAAAATTTCTAGAGGAAATCCTGGTGAAATCGCAGGAAAAGAAGCTGTTTAGAAATTCCTGAAGTTTTGCTCGAGGAATTCCTGAATAAATCTTTGGATAACTTTTCGGTGGAATTCTCGAAGGAACATTGGATGAATCACTGCAGAAATCTATTTGAAATTTGTTGGATAGATCCCTGGAACCGTAGAACCGTAGAAACCGTAGAAAATTACTAGAAAGAATCGCTGAATTCTTTTTGGAATTCCTAAAGCAACTCCTGCTGAAATTTATGGGGGAATCCTAGGAGGAAGTCCTGAAAAAAGTCCTGCTAAAATCCTTGGGGGAATACCTAGTGATGAATTTCTTGAGGAACCCCTTGAGAAACGTCTGAAAAACATCGTTGTGTGATTTCTGGATAATGCATAATCGAATCCTTGAAACTAACTTCTAGAATAATTCCTGAAGGAATCTTTTAAGAAATTTGAATAGCCATCTTTGGAGGAATTCTTGGAAGGCTCTGAAGCTCTGGAGAAAATCGCTTGAGGAATTTTTTGATTGCTCTTTTAAGGAATAAATGAAGGAAGTCCTGAGTATCCTGAGTAGAGGAATCTTTTAAGGAATCTCTGGAAGAATGTCAACCCGATGTAATTTCTAGTATAATCTGTTGATAAATTCCTAGAGGAGTTATTGATGAAATACCTGGTACAATCCCAGGAAGAATTTTTGGTGGAATGCTTAGTATAACCTATAGATTCCTGGAAAATTTTCGAAGTAGACTAACTAGAGGGAACCACAAAAGATTCTAGATTTTAATAAATTACCATAGCCATTCTAATGTGCCAGATGGCTTTCCTGATGATGGGCTAGTGCTCTTAAAGCGTCACGACTCGCTTTCCATTTTCCGCTTCGATTCCATTTCCAATAATTACGATTTACGTAAAACTCTAACTCTGTTCACGAACCCGTATAATGTAAATAGAGGTTTCAGTGTACATCTTCTTGCGCGTCACTCGCGACTCTCAATGTGATGTGATGGCAATTGATAGCCCCTTAAACTATGCAACCCGCTAGCCATTCCCGTGTGGGTGTTTGAGAAACTTCGATATTATCTTTCACCGGCTTTGATCGCCGTTCTTCATCGCCGTTGTTCGATTCCCTTCTTGGGAAACAATTGAGCGAGCCTTTTTCTCCAATGGAATTAACATCCGTTGGAAGTTCGACGCCGCTAGGTGCAAACCGTGTCGAAAAAGTTTTTAATTAAATTTTGAATTATGGCCAACGCTTAGAGGTGATGCGATGCGCTATTGATCATCCGTGTGAATTGTTCCGACCGACGAAAGTGTAAGTTTGCTGCGTGGATTAGGATTGCGCGAGGTGGCGGAAGAGAAACTTTTAATTAAAAGTCAATCAACGGACTGGTGCGTAGGCCACAGGATGACGGTGGACTGCGTTTTCAAGTGCTGAAGGGCAGCAATTGAGGGATTACTCAAACGGATTATGTCCGTTTTTATTGCAATATTTCTTTGAATTCGAAATAGGTTAATTTTTCTGTAAAACCTGGGAAATCGTTATCAAGTGGTAAACACTACAGATGAAACGCAGGCTTCGTCCTTTGGCGGAGAGGCCTGTGTCATCCGCAATTAAAGGTTTTTGACATCCCTGAGGTAGCTCAGGTATGTCAGATGTGAAAATATCGTATACTATTGGTCAGAAAATGCTGCCTTAAGGAACACCAGTTCTCAGAGGAAGTCTTTCAGACTTGGAGTTCTAATAACTTTGGATCATTTCAATAATTTATGCTGGAAAATTTAAGTTTTTAATTTTACAACCAAACACTGTCGAATGCTTCTTCTATGTCTAGAAGAGCAAGACCAGTAGAATAGATATAGATTTGTTATAACGAAGCAAATTTGTTACACGTAAAAATTGATGAGTGGTTGAATGTCAGAATCCGAACTGTTCATTGGCAAAAAAAATAACTTTCGTTGACGTGGACCATCATTCTGTTCAAAATTACCTTTCCAAAAAGTGTACTGATGGAGGAAAGAAAACTGATTGGACAAAAGCTAGAAGCATCTGCTCTACCAACACTGACCAGAACTCAGTGGTAAGTAGTAAATACCTGGTAACCTAGAAAATTAGAGTCTCCATAAACATAGATACGTTAATTGTCACGTGAGAATGACTCACCCGACCGTGCATTGTCATTTCAAACCATGCTACTCTGGCTACCAAACCAGAACACCGTATTGTTTAAGCACCGAACGAACAGCTGACCGCCTTGTATCCTTTCGCAGCCGACCGACTTTGCTTGCCGCAGATTGGATATTATCTCGTTGCAAAGAAATCCTTACCGCGTCACCCATATTCCCATCCCGAACGATTTGCCGATTTAGTGCCATTTTTCAGCGTCTATGGCGTCGTCGTGTGCTCACAAACCGTTCCGGAAGAGAAGATCACATTCAGGCTGCCAGCCAGCCAACCATAGTGACACCACTTGAACTGAGAATTTCCCACCCCGAACCGTCCGTCCACCGATGGCATCGAGTGACTAAAGCGAGTCAGAATTGCATGTTTTTCAACCCGAGATAATACATTTTCGCCTTAAATTAGATTTCAGATATTATCTTTCACTAGTCGGTCCGCTTTGTGTGCGGTGTGATGTTGCCTTCCAGTATGGATTCGTCGTGTCGCCGGTAGATCTGGGCGCCGGAAAATTTCTTCATGCAGCTTCAATGAGAATCCTTTCAAGGATTGCTTCGAGGAAACTCCTTAGAGTATTTGCTGCAATAACTTCTACCAGGATTTATCCTGAATTACTCACATATTTTTATGAACAACTTAAATGACACTTGAAATATCGTATCAAATACTTTTTTTATTTAGTACATAAAATTAACTATCATACCATTTTTATATGTGTGTCAAAATATTCCTGTTTTTGAAAAACAAACATGAAACGAGCTCACCAATTCTCGATTACTTTTTCAAATCGACGTAAGTAACTTCCATACGGTTTTGAGAAAATTAATTTAGAAGAATCAAAACCTGTCTTCTAAAACTGTTTTAAAACGAATCACCTTTTTGACATTTTTTCGTCGTGTACATTGCTCAAATTTTGCATTCAATAAGCTCGCATTCAAAAGCTAGGGAGTTCCTGTTATTTCCCACAAAAATTTTATTAAAAAAAGATAAGCCGATTTATTCAATTACTTTCGACGTTTTTGTACCAGTGTAAAATCGACTCAAGTAGTGTTTTGTTTTGATTCGTGGTTAAGTCACTTTGTCTCTCCATACAGCGGAGCGGCGAAAGTAGTGGTTAGGTAGCGAAAATTGAAAATCTTACTTTCGTCGTTTTGTAAATCCGGAAAGTAAACGTTCTAGAAGTGAAAAATCAAGTTGGTTTAAAGCAAAATGTGTAGAATTTGGTCTGCGGAACACGTAGAATCGATAAAGTAAGTTTGTATACTTTTTTGATTTGAGTCTGTTTGAATACGTTTTCGAGAATTGATAGTTCGTCGTCGAAAAGGAGCTGCATCATTTTCATTTTCCTAACTATCAGGTTCAGCGCAAACGAGCTAGATAAACCACAATGAAGCATAAAGGATGGTTATCACTAACAAAGGATCTTTATTGGATCCAAGAAACTGTTGAAGGAACATGAATTCCTGCAAGATTGTTCTCAAATATATCTCGAAAAATTCCTGCAACAGAAGCAAAAACAAGACAGTAATGTGCATCGTTGAAATATTTTAAGTCGTTTTAAATTTGACATTTTCGAACGTTTCAATATTAAATTTTCTCCACGATAATGTTCTGACGCCGCCCCGATCAAAAATATTTCCGCGCACAAGTCTAGTCGGCATTCTATCCGCCTGCTAAGGACGAGATGAAAAGATGGCAAAAAATGTACCAGGAGAGGGAAATTGGTGAGTGGCTTCAAATGGGAAGAAGGGTAATGGTAATAGTTTTCCCTCAGCTGCTTCTCTGTCATATTTGTGAGCTGCGCCAAGAGGAAGCCAGCTTTTCTGTCGAAGGCGGCGATAAAACGACAACGGTGGTAGTTAGGAGTAGAAAGTAGCACCAGAAGTGGCGTGCAAAATAAAGAAGGTTCATTTAAGTTCTCTTTTCTGGTTCATTAAGACTGGGGGAATACGAACACGGAATAATGGGCACATGAACGGGTGGGGGAGGATTTCATCGCTAGATTATATCTACCAGCTGAGCCGGAAAATGCGTACGAGGCGCGCATTGTGCCATCATATTTTCATTTTTGGTTGGCTTGTTTGACATTCAGGAGCCTGCCTTTATGAAACTGTGTTTAATTTTCTCAAGTGCAAATAATGTTTTAATTATGGTTATGTTACGCTGCCGGTAAATACATATTGGTCGATTGGTCTTAATGAATGCTGAATGTTTGAATGGCTTTGTTCAAAAATATCATTTACACTCAACCTCCACAAATATTTGCGGCACAAAGTTGCCATACCAAATAGATAAATGTGCTATTCGTCAATTCATTCATGGGGGGAGGCGGCTTTCATCTGATGGAATGAAAGCAATATTTGCCTACCAACAGTGTTGTGGCATGTTGGCGTCCATCAATTGGCAGGCAGCCAAAATAACAAGCACCTAACAAAATAACAACTCTGAGTTTTATTAAGTAGATTTAACAAACAAGTATTCAAAATAATCACATCCAGTTAATATTGCTGTGCGCATTTGAAACGCAAATATCAAATGCGGGAACACCAAACGTGGTAAGATTTTCCACAAGAAATGCGATGTCATAGATAGGTTTTTCAATCTAGGTCAGCGGTGATTTAGATAATCGTTGCTAAGAGTCCTTTGATTGGTTTGTGTTACCGCATTTGGAGGACATTTAATCAAGATTTGCACCTCAAATGCAAACAGCAATATATTCCAAGAATAAATTGAAAATAAACACTAACCAACACGCAAATGTCAAATTAAAACTTGAAAGTAATTGAAAACTCGGAAAACGTCATTGGAAGAAAAAAATAAGCTCCTAAAACCTAAAAAAATCCAATTAAAACTCTGAAAGAAAAATCAAAAATAGCACTCAACATCTGAAGAATGGAATATTTTCTATTTTTCTACGGATATTTGTTAATACTCTAGTGCCTATTCTCAGTTTTTATTTTGGAAACTACAGTGAAACCTCCATGAGTCGATATTGAAGGGACCATCGACTCATGGAAATATCGAGTCATGGAACAGCAATCCTTTGGAAAGCTGTTTCTAGGGACCATCATAGTAACCATGGAATTGTGTTTTTAGTATGGTTCCATGAGTCGATATCGAGTCATGGAACATCGACTCATGGAGGTATCACTGTATTTAACTACTGAACACAGGTTTTCAATTTTACCTGTTTTTTTTTTTGGCGAAATTGTTTTTGGATAAACTAGTAATGGTTATCCGTTTCCTAGGGAATGCTAATATTTTTCCCATCATTGGCATTGGGTGCACAGGACGGTGCAAAACATTCAACGGTGGGTGTGGGCGTTTTTGTTCCAGTTGACGCTTTATGCCCAAATTATTAGACTTCAAGGACACACACCTGCGCAGAAAAATCTAGTTGTTTGTTAGGGTGTTGTCAAAATTACGGTTTGTACGATGTTCAATATTATAGGAAATGTACCGTTTTGATGCATATTCCGAACACTTAAGGCCAACAGTGACTGATGCATCTGGTAGGCCTAAATTAGCTGATATTTATGTAAGTTTCTAACTTTTAACTTTTGGGTGTGCCGATAAAAATATTTATGGAAACTTGTTTAGTATTGCTTTTACGTAAAAGTTTGGGACAACATTTGATTCAAATGCCGAACACTGTGCTGATTGTGTCTCATATTCCGAACATCTTGATTTAATTTCCAAAGAGCTCGAATAAACCGTATTCAAATGAACAATAAATCTATCTTAGCAAATTTTACTGCCTTCGAACTGGAGAATCATCACTTCTCCCGAGGTCTAAAATAGATTGGAATATTTTTAAATTGAAAACTTTGCCAAGCAGCGTTTTAAATTCTTCGCGAGCATGTTGTAGAAAACCAAGTGAATTTCTTATCGAGTTCTAACTAATTCTAAATACCTTGAGCTTGAAACTTGAGCTTCATTGGCCGCACGTGGATACTACTCCAGTATCGCCAGATCAGCTGCACTTACACAAGGATCCAGATGACCGCTTTGGACTAACAGACTCCCTCAGTGTATGAGTGCTGATGATCTTCTATTTTTAGACAACTATGGCGCCTTTCTCGTCAGAATGCAGACCAATGAGGAGAAGAGGGAGGAATTGATGACGCATTAAACTGGCTCCCACAGTAGACTGAATATACCCCTGCATCTACGCCAGTTCATGCAGGATGGTTTAGAGTTGGTATAATTAAAACGATCATTTTTGACGCCAAGAATATTTTTGAACGTCTAATTTAAGCATTGCATAATGGGATTTGATTAATTTTTATGAGCGACTTCCTCCAAATCATCTACATTTGTTAAGATGTATCCATGTGATATGCATCTTCATTTAAATTAATGTCACTCTATCTTTGCTTCACATCATTCCTCCTCATGTAACTTTCTAAACAAAATTGAATTCACTACTTTGGCTAGAAAACAACCTAATGAAAACATTTGACTAGAAAAAAACTCAATCACTATCCGCCATCAAGCAACATTTCAAAATCACCTGGATCACCCTTTTCGCACCATCCATATCCATTCCATCGAACACCTCCATGACAACCACCTCCGAAACATTTCGGAAACCCAAGCAACGAGGCCGATACTGGCAAATTTAATTAAACTCGATTCCAAATTCATACTCTAATGAAAAGTTACTGGCATATTCATGAGTTTACGTTTCATTGACGTGCATATAAATGGTTTTATTACAGGCCCGGTTTGGAACCGGCGAAATATGGAAGCTGAGTGATAGATACCTACATATCCATACATATTTGTATTGGTTTGGTTGTTTGTTTACGCTGAACTTTGGCGCTGCAATGCAATGGATTGGTGACAATGGGTGGTGGTTGATGTGCGTGTCACTGCGAAAAACATCCACATCCCAGTGCAGTTTGGCGCATTCACGAAGTACGAACGCCCACATTGTCAACAAATCTAATTGCCAGCTCGAGTCTGAATTATTCACGCGAAACAACTCTTCATCCACTGTGCAAGTGATGATATTTTGAGGGAAAAAGCGGACGTAATTAGGCGAAATACGAGAAATTTCGTACTGTCTATTTCTTTCCTTTTGTACATCGATGAGCTGGAATCCAAGCTGTTTATTGACAAACATCAAATTTTCGTTGATGTAGACCATCATTCTGTTCAAAATGTTCAGAAAGTTTACTGATGGTCGATGGAAAAGATCAAGCTGGTTTGAAGATAGCTGGAAGCTTCGGCTGGATTTTTGTCCAATTGTAAGGTGCAATCTTGGAATGTTTCCATTGGTCAGGAAAATATGCCAACTGAAAGCATTTGTTAACTATATATCAATGATAAACTACTCCCTAGAAGGATGTGAAAATTCCATCATAACCAGGGGCTTCCATATTTTTGCTTTTTTTTTTTTAATAATAGTTTTCACTTCTTCCAAATCAGTTCCAGCAATTATTGAAAACGTTCTCTAGATTGAAAATGCTTTCAAAATCCTGAGTAACTTGACTTTTAATTGAACAAGATAGTCCTGAATTAAGATTGTGTGCGTTTTCACACTGCATTTCAAGTTTCTGAGCTTTTTCACGATTAGTTAGTAATAATTGACAGTAAGGTTTTTTCTTCTCCCGCAAAATAGCACACTGTGCGATGGTGGTCGACATAGTCAATGTAGGTAGATTTTCGCATTTTGCTTTTACTTTCATCGCTCGTACAGTTGACGCGACTCAACGACTTAATTGTCACGTAACTCAGCATCATCAGGAGAACCAGATTTCTCCGGGTTTTTGTTGTGGTGTAATAAGCAGACAAATAGTTAACATTACAAGCAAAGTTCAATTACTCAACAAAGTTGGGGCCAAAATAATTGCAGCGGTGAACGCGGAGCTTCGAATCCCACCGGTCGAAGATATTTTCGCGACTTGTCACTCGATAGACACATGCAAAAATGATTAAATAACAAAGAAAGTTCTCTCATTTAATAAATAAGGAAGTGTTCATAAATACATTTATTTGAGAAGCAGGCTCTGTCCCAGTGGGAAAGTAATGCCAGAAGAAGAAGAAACTGTCAAGCCGGACAGGTTTATTCAATGGGTCGAGATGGATTTTGTTGCATTCGAGCAGTGGGGAAAACCTGAATGCAAATTTTGTCTCAAGACTGCTGCAAGATCCTCCTTATTACGTGGACAGGCAATTGAAGCAGGTGTAAATTGCCTGGTGAGAGCTTACATCTGATCGTAACTTTTCAAAATACCACCGACTTAAGTTCCGAGCTGCTGCTTACAGTAGTGGTGGGCATTGAAGCACTTGTAGTAATTAATTGACGTTCCTGCTCGACTGGATCGATTGACGTTGATGATGGTTCGTCATAAAACTGAGTGCCTAGATGAATGGACAAGACATGTTTGATCGAATGTGCTGCACACAGTAACTTGGCTATCACACTGGCAGTTAATAACTGTACTTGTCGTAGAAATGAACGATAATGGAAAGCGGTGGATTGAGTCATCAATGAGCCGTGATGGTGTGAAACTTAGCTTGCATTTGTACAATGTCATTTAACTTAATTATATTTACAATGTTTACTTACTTAAATAAACAGTTTATTTGTTTACTTAAAATTACGATTTACATACTATTTTTTATCGTCTTAACTTGCGAAAAACATTGAACAAACATGGACTGTAAAAAATGGATAAACTTGTACCAATTTTAAAATCAGACAGAAAACCAGCAAAAGATAGATAAAAGTATCGTCCAATCAGCATGCTTTTCTCCATAAGTAAACTTTTTGAAAAGGTCATTTTGAACTGGATTAGCCCACATCGTCGAAAATTCATTTTTTGCCAATGAGCAGATCGGTTTTTGACATGGACAATCGACCACTCACGAACTTTCACGTGCAACAAATTTGATTTTTTTTTAATTTCTTTATTAGTATCATTCCAAACATTACATTCATTTCTTATATCCAGGTGTTCTGTGTTATTAGACAACACTATCATCCTAATTTGGTAAAACAAATTTAAGATTTAGTTAACATTTTGTTAACAACATATTACATTTCATTTGCCGTAGCAGTTCAGATGTTTTACAGGTGAGTTGATTTCACCTGCTTATAAGAGAAAAACAAGTTTTCAAAACAAATTTGATTTGTACCAACAAATCTGAAGGCTATTCTACTGGTTTTGCCCTTCTAGACATAGAAAAAGCATTCGACAGTGTTTGGCATGAAGGCTTGATTGTAACATTGAAAAACTTTGATTTTCCAACATACATCGTTAGAATAATTAGATTGTAATCCAAAGTTTCTTGTCAAATCGTACACTTCAGGTAACCCTATGTCTGAGAGACTTCCTGTAAGGCACTTATGCACCTCAGGGATGTCAAAAATCTTTGTTTGCGAGTGACACAGGCCTCTCCGTCAAAGAACGAAGTTTGCGTGTGATCTGTAGTAGAGTGCAAACAAGTTTGGGTATTTTTTATTTTTGTTATATTAAGTTTGCGCAGGCTTTGGTTGAATACTTTGAAAGTTGCAGATTATATATTATTAGTTTAGATGATATCAGTAATATTAGTCAGTTGAGTAAGTATGGAAATTTCTATAGTTTTGTGTGTTTTAGTAGTAAGATATCGAATACTTCTTGTTACATAACATTATGTATATCATCGTTGATCGATTCCTAGCAGTGTCTGATATTTCAATATACAGTCAACAACGCCGACCCTCACTAGGGTCCTTCTTCTTCTTTCTGGCGTTACGTCCCCACTGGGACAGAGCCTGCTTCTCAGATTAGTGTTCTTATGAGCACTTCCACAGTTATTAACTGAGAGCTTTCTTTGCCGATTGACCATTTTTGCATGTGTATATCGTGTGGCAGGTACGAAGATACTCTATGCCCTGGGAATCGAGAAAATTTCCTTTACGAAAAGATCCTCGACCAGCGGGATTCGCACCCACGACCCTCAGCATGGTCTTGCTGAATAGCTGCGCGTTTACCGCTACGGCTATCTGGGCCCCACTAGGGTCCGTCATCGTTGATTTCTTCTTTGTGTGAATGTTTTTTTGACAATACATGGACGAATCTGACAGAACGTGCATTCATTTTTCAATTACTTTTTCTACACTGATTCTCATTCACCTACTGACATTCAGTGGCAGAAAATTCAGTTTCGCTTGTGAAAAAAATCATTTCCATCAGAATACCCTCCAAAAACATCCGCTTATTACAAAAGTTGTATTTTTTTTGTTAGATGATAATTATTATTTATCAACTGGAGGCATCACATTGCCGTTTCCTTACACCAGTAATATAAAATTCATTTATAATTTTTATATTCAATTCTCAATTTCGCCTCTAAATGAAATTGAATATTGAAATAACACCAACAGTGGATGAAACTGAATGTGTGCGTGTTGCATTCACTCTCTTTCTCGTCGCATTCGCTCTAATAGTCAGATTGGTTTCGTGCTAGTGGAGTTTGGTTTTTGTTCGTTTTCGCATTGATCGGGAAACATTCGGCTGAATTTTTGCGACACTGATTCCTTGAATGGTTTTGTTAATGACAGTGTGAGTGGTAGAAATAGTGAATGTTGAGCCTATCCACTTTCTATCACTGAGTTTAGGTTATTTGCATGATAAGTCGTTTGTGTTGCAGATGTGGCAAAAGTAAGAATAATGAAAATTTAAAAATGTGGTGCATTCTTTTCATCAATGCATTAATAAATTTCAGATTGTTGCTACAAAAATTGATGAAATATCTAACCCAATGTTTTTTCTTCTCTTTCTTTTCAGGTAACATAAAAATTCAGTTAACTGCAATGTACTGTTTTATAAAATGAGAACTGGTAAGCGAAAATAAAATCAATTTACAAAATAAGAATAAATAGCCTTAAATTAATGGTATTGAATATTAGCATAAAATTGAAGTTTTTTCATTAAAATACTGGTTACTCCTCAGCATTTAGTTAAGGAAATGAGTACATGCCGGCATAGAGGAGTTCCGATACTTTGAATACATAGGAAAATCTATATTTTGCTTGCGATTTTCAATATTTTGGTATCGATATCTCTTTCCGGTATATCGAATTCCAATATTTAAATAATAATTGTAGGGTTTCCTCTGAAAACAATTTATTTGCAGAATGGAAATAACCATCAATGTTTTAAAAAAATACAAAAATAGTTTACATGCTCAAAATTGAAGCATTCTGTTTTCTGACCAGTTTTCTTACTATTTTGCTAGGATACTCTTCAGAAAAAGATGCCGCTATTTATACCATTTGGAGAAAACAATTTGTCACCATTAAACTCTCGAAAACGCGCCTTTCATTCAGGTTCGGCCACTAAGCTGGTTAAATGATACTGATTATGACCATGCATCGGTACTCTAGCGTATCAAATTACACAGCGTAACAAAAATGACATTTTTGCGTGTCTCAAGGATCAAATTATGTGTCTCTAGTAGATTTGGGATTGCTGAATTTCATGCCGTTTTCAGAAATGTTCTAGCACGTCACAATTTTTAGCTACAAGTCGCCAAATTTGTATCAAATACTGGGTTCATTGATGTTTGCATAAAATTTAAAGTATGATTTATCAAACTTTTTAATGATCTAATCCACCAAACATGCAAAATAGGACTTTAACTTTCATTACACATAAAATTTGGTTGAAATTTCACGATTTAATTTATTTAAAATCGATTTTTTTAACATGCTGCCATTCTTCATAGAAAATACTTCGTTTCTCTTATATGGCAAAATACAATACTTTTCTAAACCATAAAAAAACTTTTGAGCATCGATAGTATTATGAACTTTGTTGATAAGTGTTGTTATACACATGAAGTTTGAATTCTGTGAAAAATCAAGCAAGTTGGAAAACTTGCATGCAAGTTGGCTGAAATAGTCAAATTTGGCATTTTCAACAGCCAATATCTAAGAAACTAGACGTGCTATAATATTTCTGAAAACGGCAATGGATTCCGCAACTCTTATTTAAATAAATAGCGGTAATTTGGTGCTTGAGACAAAAACGTGTTCCGCAGTGTTATTGGTTCTACTATAAGGTTCAAAGTCGTTTTATGTAATTGTGAACAGGTTTCATCGCATAAGACATTTAGATTCCTTGAAACAAGAAGCTTATTTTAAAATGTAGAAGGTATGCTACTCCACTGATTCGGAATCGTTTACCTCCTAGATATCCAAAGATTAGTACTTGAAATCGGAAAGAACTTGTCTCATGAATTGAAACCAGCCTCAGATGCGGATTGAGTCATTTTTCCACTTTGACCTCCTCATCATCTAGGACAAACAGGTGGGTCTTAGTGGCTTATTACTATCTTATACTTTTCCGACCGTAACTTATAAATATTAACAAGAACAGAGACAACAATATGGTAGAACTTACCCCGTAATGCATCTCGAAAAGGTGATCTACCCGCGTTATAAGTTGAAAATCGAAGCAATAATCATGAAAATCTATCGTTTCATTGCACTTACTTTCTTTAAGGCAATGATAGATCTACATCATCTCTTAATGTTAACGAAAAACCTTGTTTTTAATTACTGATAATTGCTGATGATTGAATGATGAACTTTTGAGCCTTAAATAATATAAAGCAGTTCACATACCAATCCTACACTGTTCCTTCATTTTCCTTCAACCGATTTGATCGATTGATCTTCAGCTATCCACTCTTCCGCTAAGGGCTTCGCGAGATTAAAGAATTATATAATATTTCCTGTTCGTCTAGCAAGTTGTATTGATTCTTAAAACTACAGCACAAAAACATGTAACGAAAAGTGGAATCTATGATAGAAGGTCAAAAAAACAAAAAGTCGAAAAGACAAAAGGTCGAAAATTTTGTTTTAAAGAAAAAAAAATCCCCTCAAACAAATCGCTTTCGATCTTTTGTCCTTTCGTCTTTCGAACTTTTGTCCTTTCGACGTTTTGTCTTTCGACCTTTTTTCCCGAAAAGTTCTATAATAATGTAAAGAAAGTCATGGTAAAGAGAAGTCGATAAGTACAGATAAGTTCTTATGAAGTATCAATGTCGAATTAATAATCAATGTCGAATTAATGAACAATGTAAGAAATCTCTGAGTTAATAACTGTAGAAGCTGAGAAGCAGGCTCTGCCTGAGTGAGGACGTAATGCCAAGAAGAAAAAGTAATATTTGGGAACAAAACCCTATGAAACGTGTTAACAATATGATGCACATTTTCATATTCATGTCGAGAAGAACATGGCAAGAAATTGTCATGTATGTTAAACTTCAAGCCAAACAAGGTGGGATAATCTACAGCATCCCGACAGAATGACAACATAATTGCAAGAAGAAAAATCAACAAAGCTCCTAAAACTCCAAATGAATACATCCAATATCGTGTAAGTTTCTTGTTTCATGTTTCCGAAGTTTTTCCCCTTTTTGCTGCTCGTACCTCCCACCCCTCCCAACTTCTCCATCAAAAACAGATACATTCCGTAGCATATCAATTTCACATCTTGATGTGACGGCAAAAACAAATTAACATTTTCTTCCATCGCTTCGATCCGAACTTGCCGGCAAATTCACACCAAGACACATTGACAAGTTTCTCGTTCCGCCCGCGCCGCTCCCGAAAGGGACACCACACTCACTAGTCGAAGGATATGTGTGTTTGGCTATGGCACTTCTGTTTTGCTGACAGCACCAAATAAATCTTTCACCATGTTTGTTTTCGCCTTACTCCCTCCTTGAATCGTTTACACATTGACATGACTCTTTCAAAAACCGCACAGCTCACGCCTCTTCGGGGCCTCAGCCCCACCGTCAATTTCTTGCCACAGTAGGATATTTCTCGCCTTCCGCATCATAGCAGGGTGACCAGATCGGCTTTTTGCGCTATCGGTAGGTTTGAACAATATAAATCGGTGGTTATCGGTAGGGCCTTCCTTAACCTAGTGGTTAGAGTCCGCGGCTACAAAGCAAAGCCATGCTCAAGCTGTCTGGGTTCGATTTGCCGGTCGATCCATGATCTTTTCGTAATGTAAATTTTCTTGACTTCCCTGGGCATAGAGTATTATCGTACCCGCCACACAAAATACGAATGCGAAAATGGCAACTTTGGCAAAGAAAGTTCTTAGTTATGTAATTGCTGTGTAAGTGCTCATTGAACACTAAACTGAGAAGCAGGCTCTGTCCCAGTGAGGACGTAATGCCAAGAAGAAGAAGAAGAAGAAGAAGAAGAAGAAGAAGAAGAAGGATTAAACATAACTTTGGACACATTCCATAATAAAATAAAGTTCACACCATACAGTTACTATGTACATTGAAAAGTATTAAAACAAGATTACTTAAAAATATAAATTTTAAAGCTTTTTCATGTGAATTTCATCACAAAATGATATGTTCTTCATTAATTGAAAATAAGAATACGTAACCTAACATTTATAATAGCTCAATATCTGTGTTTATAGATTTATTGTTTTATGGTAATTAGGTGCCGGTGCCAATAGTGGACTACCACAGCAAAAAAAATCATAACAAAATAACTAAAAGTCATAAAAGAATCATTTTTCAGTCAATTGAAAGATTTAAATCTCTACTATAAGGGAAAAATATGCAAGAAGTGATAAAATTATGTTTTGAGCATAAAATCGCTTGAGCTACTATTGGTACACGTGCTCCAGTAGTTGCCGGTTGGTAATGATGCAAGGAATTTCAAACAAATTATTTGATTCTTACGCATTTTTGCCTCTGAGTAGCAACTAAAATCTTTCGAATGAAGCATAAAGATCATCTCTGGAACTTTCCTTATTTTTTATACACTTACTTTTAAACTGTTTCTATCAGATGATCCACTTCTAGAACACGACGGTAACACTGGTGGAAGGGAGCAAATTTGGTTGCAAAAACTTTATTATTTATACAACTGTTTGATAAGATTAAAAGCTGAAATTTGGCAAATCGACTAAACTACCAACAAATAGCGCATGTCGTTTTTATCTAAAAACCTACAACCTATCCACCTTGGAGCGTGACATAAATTGTGCAGGTTTTGAATTCGAAATCTGATCGGACATTTTATATTAAGCCTGTTTGGTCGTAAACCATTTTCGTTAACGAAAGAAACGTTACAAGATACGCTCACAGATCGGGAGGCCGCGATTGCTCAAAGGAGTTCAATGATTACTGGAAAGTGTTAAACTTGGTTTATCATAATTGTATGAGTGTAAAACTTGTTGATTTATCCTCAAGAGATTACTGGTTACGTTTGATGACACTAGACCTAGGCTCAACGGAGTTCTTGGATAACCCTGGAAAGCTGTTGAACTCCGAGCTTGATAGAATTTACTTGTTTGAGTTAACTTGAGTATAACCTTCAAAAGATCTCTGGTTATGCGTGTTGATATGTAGGCCTTCACTCAGAGACGTTCAAAGGACTACTTGCCCTACCAGTATCAAAGGACTACTAATCTTGGATGGGCGTTGAACTAAAAATGCAACAGATCGTAGTTTTTTGATCTTACGTGAGTATGAATTGCAATGATAAACTTTCCCATGAGCAATGGTTAATTCTATAAATCTGAGTACCTTTACTTCCGTGAGTTTAAGAAGACAAACCTCTGATCATTGCGGAGGACATAGCCATCAAGATGTTTTTTGGCTTAGCACAAGTTTCAATCCTAAGTATACTAAGCATTCATAAGAATCTACCAAACTAAAGCTGCCTCGAATGATAAAATTGAACTTACGTTAATATTACATAAATCGAAGTAAAAATGGTTACCCAAAAAGAGGTTAAGGTGTATAACTAGGCTGTCAAATATTAGTAACAAACTTTCAAACAAAAATCATCAAATAAAATCAAATAAAATCTAAAAAAATATATATTTAGAAGTAAAACATCAAATGATTTTGATTCCAATGATTATAGTTCTGACACAGAGTATTATACTATTACTAAAGCATACGTTCTGCCTAACTTTTTACAAAAATAAAGCTGATTCAGCAATATCTAAGTTTCCTTCATTTTCAAAAATACCCCGTTTTACGGTAATTCCTTCCACTGTGAAAACGTAATGATAAAGACAAACAGTGATATTTAAACCTTCAAAAAAATTCAAAATTAAATATTATTAATTAATGTATAGTATTCTTCAGATTCAACTTGAGAATAGGTTAAATAAGAAACAAAAGTTAATACAATGCTCACACAGTTACGGATCACTTTGGCATTCAACATCGGATAATTCGCTCAAAACATAAAAGTTGACGTAAAACATATTTTTCCTATGTTATACTATTTGTCTTTTACCATTTGTAATGTTAAGCACAACATTCAACCGCTAAATAACGGTGTATTTTACAAATGTTTACTTGGTACCACACAGCTATCATTATATGATCGTTTTCTGTAAGAAGTGCCGTCAGCATTCATAAGCTGGCACAGGTGGTAAAATTCAAATATTATAGCATAAAATATGCTCGTTCGCTTCGATTTAGTATGATTTCATCTTTGGAAAACATTTTTCTTGATTGTTGATTCTAAATACCGAATATTAGCACTTCTAACTAGTGATCCATGATATGGACCAGGAAATGATTGTTTACCACGGTTATGGATCACTTCCAAATAATGTAGCTTTCTGCCATTTTAAGCATTTGATTCGACATTTTCAGACAACAGCACTAAGGATAAAACTAATAAAACATCAAGGTTTGTAAATTTCATACTCTTTTTAGTGGACACAAATGGGTGGAAAACTTGACGTGGAGCGAAAACAGTTCGTGTCTCGGTTACTACAATGCAGTATCACAAAAAAGGGCATTTTACCCTTGTTTCCAGCTCTAACACTGCTTTTTTGTAGTGATATGTGACACATTGTTAACTTTCGCCAAATCATGCAATACAGATGCATTGAGTTGAAAATCTCTTGATTTTGCGCACTTATCCATGTCACATTTTGATCCATAATATGAAAATTGATCCATAATATGGTTTTCAGAAACCGAAACAATTTTTAATTTTTATGCAATCCTATGTAGCTAAATATTACACTCAAAACAGTTTATTAACCGAAATTCCAATTTGAAACGATTCAATTCGTGCTTTTAAATGACAATTTTACGTTTAGCTTGACGTTTCATTGAATTTTATAGGTTAGACTCCACACTATTTGATCCATAACTGTGGGGTCATGGTACTTAGATATTTTGGGAATTGGAGATTATATTGCTCTTCATGTGCCCATGAGAATCACTATATTTCTAAAAATCGCGATATTTTTCGAGTCTCACTGGACAGGAGTATCTTCATTAAACTCCAAAGTTTCATGACAATCCTCCAAAGATTTTCCAATTCCAAATTCGTAATATTTTTGCTCCTGAGATGTCTCTGAACATTCTTCTAACATTCTTCTAAGATTTTTGCCGGGAATTAAAAAAAAATGTTTTCGTGATTTATTAAGAAATTTTTATCCAGTTTTAACCCTTAAGATCCCGAGACGAACCTTGAATTTTGAAATGGCCACAATTCGGAGACTGGTAGATCAATTGATTTGAAATAAATTTTAAAGTAAATGCAGTGAGTTGGTCTTACATTCCTTGAGTGAGACATCCCCCTGACCCCTCTCATTTTTCTAGGTAACGGAAAAAGCGTGGACACGAGGGATCCGAAATTGGCCTCAAACGGATATCTTAACATCTAAATGAACTAGAAGTTTGATTCGGCAATTCATCCACTAGGTGGCGCTTGTGACACATTTATTCAATCATCTGTATCTCTAGACCCTTATCAGCTTGAAGGTTGGTGTCTTCGGCAAAAATATTCAGCTGGCTGATGGCTATCTGGAGGTGAAAAATCTAATTAACAATTTATCCGCTAGGTGGCACTATAAACAAATTTTCTTCAAACGTCTGCATCTCAATATTTTTATTTTTATCATAATCATAGCCATTTTCTTAACATCCAAATGAACTAGAAGTTTGATTCGGCAATTCATCCACTAGGTGGCGCTTGTGACACATTTATTCAATCATCTGTATCTCTAGACCCTTATCAGCTTGAAGGTTTGTGTCTTCGGCAAAAATATTCAGCTGGCTGATGGCTATCTGGAGGTGAAAAATCTAATTAACAATTTATCCGCTAGGTGGCACTATAAACAAATTTTCTTCAAACGTCTGCATCTCAATATTTTTTATTTTTATCATAATCATAGCCATTAGCTAGAAGGTTGGAGTCGACAAAATTATTCATCTCTCTGACCGTGAAAAGTATGATTCGGTATTCATCATTTAGGTGGTGCTCATAAAAAAAAATCAATCTTCTCTTTCTCAAGATCCTTATCAGCTAGCAGCCATTCCATGAAAAACCGATTCAGTGGGTCACCGAATTCCGTGAAAATTTGATATTTTGTTCCTTATCCGAAATAAGGATACACGTTTTTTTGTTTTTTTTATTAGGGTGACCATTTCCAAAATAGAGTGGCTAGCAATATCGCGATTTTGCAAAAAAAAATATTTAGAAAAATCATAACTTTCGATCCGCTTGACCGATGACGGATTTCACGCCAACTCGACACGCGATTGGCAGCACCCCTTCAGAATTCAATGAAACTTTCTGGATGTCAAAAGTATGTGAAACTAAGATACTTTGCATATTTTTTATTTTCAAAATCGATGTAGACTAACATTTGAAAAGGGTCAAAGTTTTTTTTTTTTTACTTTTTTTATAAACCCGTATAACTCGAAAACGGTAAGACCTACAAAAAAGTGTTGTATGGGGGACTGTCGTGAAATTTCCTGACGTTTTAGAGAAAAATATTGAAAAAATAAAAACACATTTTCTACACCGAATAAACAATTATTCAAAACTTTAAAGTCGATTTAAAAAAACGGCAATTTCAGATTTTGATCATCCTTAAGCAAAAAGTTTCGTAATTAAATTTACTAAAAGTCGTCCATACATTGCAAATTGGGCATATTTTAGGGAAAAAAGTTTTTCTAACAACAAATTTTAATCACAAAATAGATTATATTTGTTTTATTGGGAGTAGTTAAAAGAAATAAAAATAATACAGAGTTTTTTTTTTTAATTAAATACAATTGATCTCGCACCAAACTGCTTATGAGAAAATGAACTCCGTCTAAAATACGATGGGTTTTTAATGGTTGGAAAGATATCACAATAATATTTCATTTCTTATTTGGTCAAAGCCAATCTTAACAGGTGTCTTGAAAGGGTCAATATTATGCTTATAAAAAAAAGTCGTGTTTTTTTTATCATGCATCATTATTTTTATTATTGCTATATATCCTAAAACGTAGTATCTGCACATGAATATTTACATTATTTTTGGGCTTTACTGAATAAATTGAAAATTTTTGGTTCATCCTCTGAATTGGTATACCGTTTGGCTGCAATTTGTGTATCACTAATAGGCATAAAACAATGATATTTTTGGGTACCAGGGACAGTTTTAACCTTATCAAACAATTCCATCAATTCCTCTGACATTTTAACAGTTTTAATGAACAGTATTATTAGATATATAACAGAAATTTAATTTGGTGATACATGTATCAGTTTGTTTCACTGCCCAGTCAAATAGTTCTCGCGGAGTTGCGATTGTGTTTCCATAGTCTTTTGCAAGACTTGCTCTTTTTGCCATTCGCTTGAGAGTGCCACCAATAGCGTCACAGGGGCCTTTGCCGTGGGATGTGGCAAAAAAGTGCCATTCTGCTTCCAATCCATATATTTTCTTGAAATTACATAAGCTGGCAAAATTTTTTTATTTTTATAATGAGCTGCAGCTTCATCTGACATAAAAATAACTTTTGAGAAATTTATTTTTCGTTTAACAAAATTTATCAATTTTGAAATAAATAGCTGAACTGCTACTGTATCATGGGTCAACACTTCTGATATTATAATAAAACTAACGTTTTCCAATTTTTTATCTTTTTTATGGTAAATCTCGAATGGGTGTATCGTTGCTTCGGAATTATTCCAGTGATATCCTTGAGCAGCGTTTTGTATGATAAAACTATAATTTTCAGAAAAGTCGCTAATTACCAGTATTTCACCTTGTTTTAAGGAGTTTTTTTTTTGTTTCGTAGAAAAGAAGACTGTTCTTTGCAAATAAAATCATGAGTTATTAGCTTATCAACTTTCTCCACAAAATACGTAACAAATTCTTCAACATGCTTTATTATAGTTTCTAAATTACAGTGATCGGTGGTGAGCCATTGCTGAAAAACTACATCTTCTTTGTCGCTTTCCTCTAAAAGCGAGATTAGTTCTCCTGTAATATTTTCTTTGGAGTTACACTTTTCACATTCTCGAAAAAAAACAATCAGTCGTTCTTACTAAAACATCGCATAACAGTTTTTCACAAATTTCTGCCTGAGAGACAATTCTTAAACTGTTAAGCATTAATTTAACATTTTCGTGGTATGTGCACACACATACATTGTGAATTCCTGTGCTATCGAGAAGCCTACAATGTTTAGGCCTCAACATAGTAAACAAAGTAAAACCAATTTCTACATTTTGGCATCTTTCTTCAAAAATCATGTACGCCTCTTCAAGAGACATCATCAATAGACGCTTTTGAACTTGTTCTTAACTACCATTTCGGTACTCAGAAACGAAGTCATTGGCTCCTGGCATAGGCCTACTAATATCATCACTATCAAAGAAATCAATAACAACCTGTTTATCTGTTTCACTAATTCCATGCCCACTTCGAGCCCTTGTGGTACATAGAATGTCCTGTTCATTCACAAGTTGTTTCACTTGTCTTACCATGTAAATTGGTGCCTCGAACTCCTCGATAATTTTGTTGATCGACCACGACTTAGGAAGAACCGATAATATTTTCAACTGGTCATTTCTGTCAATACCAGGTGAGTTGAATTTTTCTTTCAACTGATTGATGATTTCCTCGAATGCCTCCACCTTGTCGACGTCCATTGCATCCATGCCTAGTATGTCATGACGTACAGCTTTGGTGATCTCCACTGACTTTTTAATTCGATAGTCCAAGCTCCTCATGTTTCTCGACGAGATTGGGGATAAATTCAAAGTTTCAATAATACTGTTGAATTTTTCCACGTTGTAGGGGCCTAGTAATTCATCCGCTGATGGGACGGATGGCAAAGATGAACAGGACGGGACTGCTTCTGAAATATACAGTAATGTCGAATTAATATATTGATATGGGTTCTATGTAAACAATCATTGTCGTTTAATGTGCTGCAAAGTAAATTTATCTTACCTTGCATTTTATTGGAGGCCTGACCGCTTGTTGGTGGTTGTGGATTTTGATTCACTTCACCTCCACCCGAACGTCGTTTTTTCTTAGGCGGACTTCTGTGGAGCCTGATCACTTAGCGACATGACTCACAAATATGCATAGTTTCATCAAGCTGATGACTATATCCCATAGCACGTATGTATTCGATCATTGTTGGTGACAAGTTTCGCAACTGTCTACGCCTGCACTTAGGATTGTTTATACCGGCGCAACATCTCGAAATTTTAATGCGCGATAAATCTTGTTGATCCATCTTTAACTTCTTTTCACAAATATTTTGTGTGAATGTGTTTGCCCGCAATAAAATTGAATCCGAAGCCAGATCGGACGTAATCGAGAAATAGTTTCATTACAAATTAGCCCATTTGCAGTCAGTGCTGGTCGAGTGCGCTCGTTTGTTATCTATCGAAGTGGCGTATCGGTGGCGAGGTAGTGCCAGGTTTAGAGGGGTGGATAGGAGTGCGGAGTCGTCGAGAATACAGCTTTTTATGACGGTGAGAATGTCTTGGGCTTTGTTCTCGATGAATGTGAGAACGACTGTCGGACGAACTTAACGGATTATTTAGTTTTAGTCATATGGACCAAGGAGTATTCAGTTTTATATTGAGCAGGACAGTTCGGTTTTGCGTCGTCCGATGGATTTTGCTGACAATTTCGCGCGTGCTTTCGTAGCCGGAGAATTTTTTGTTCCTGATTTGGAGCGTCTTGCTTGGTAGTGCTTCGTGAAGCCCAAGCAAGACAGTTCGGTTTTGCGTCGTCCGATGGATTTTGCTGACGATTTCGCGCGTGTTTTCGTTGCCGGAGAATTTTTTTCCTGTTTTGGAGCGTCTTGATGGGTAGTGCTTCGTGAAACCCGAGCAGGACAGTTCGGTTTTGCGTCGTCCGATAGATTTTGCTGACAATTTCGCGCGTGCTTTCGTCGCCGGAGAATTTTTTTCCCCTGTTTTGGAGCGTCTTGCTGGGTAGGTATTTGGGAAGGCCCAAGCAAGACGGTTTGTTTTCGGGACGTCAAGAAGTTTTGCTGTCAGTGTCAGTTTTGTGTTCAGTCGAGAATGGATTACCAACTGGTGAGTTCGTTTCATGCTTATGATAACACATTTTTTCTTGAAAGCGTAACTTTTATGTAATATAAAACCAAACTTTGTATGGTTCGTCACTATATGTGTCGGCATTATGCTTTTTTCTTATACAATTTCAATATACATACATTATTAAAAATTATCTTTTGAATTGTTCGACATTGTGAATGTTGACGTATTTTCTAAAACTTCTACCATATCGAGACAAAATGCACAAACTATGTATGGTTCGTCACTACAAGTGTCGGCATTATTCCTGTTTAATATAATTTAAAACATATACATGTTATTTTCAGTTTTCGTCATTAATAAAAACGTCTTTTGAATTGTTCGACATTATAGATGTTGACGTATTTTTTCCAAAAACTTCTCGAGACAAAAATACAAAACTAGCTTTAAAATTTCCCCCTTGTCCATGGATCGCATCACCGACCAGAGGTGACTCCCAGATCTTTTCCTCCCTTCCCGTGGTGATTGTGGAGATGCAGAGGTATTCTCGGTCTCTAGAAGCAACAATCATTACACCCTAACATTCCTTCCCCATCCCAACTGACTGTAAAGACTTGGCCGGCGCCGTTATTGATCAATAATATTAGATCTGCTAAAATTGCACTTCGAGAGTAAGCGGAAACTCCCATCCATTATTCATTTGGATCGTAGTGCAATTCTTACCAGTTCCGATCAATCACGGAGTAGCAACCATTGACATGTGCAGTCAGTCTATGCTATGCTATGCTATGCTTTTCACAAATGACTTAGATAAAATGAAAAGAGTTTTATTGACATCAAGCTTAAATAGTTATATGCATAGGTAGAACGACAATTATAAGTTAAATACCTATCTTTCTATACACTCACGCAGTGATTGTTGAGTAACTCAGGTCGTTAACGGACATTTTAGGTAGATAACAATACAAACATTATTTCTTATTCATCTGGCTTGTAACGCAGGTACGTTTAGTAGTATTTTCTAGAAGAAAATTTAATGGGGTATGGTTGTTCTTTTTCAATGTTTGCAATCTTTCGAACCATAAAAATCCGTCGGATTGTTAGACGGAGTTGATTTTCTCATAGGCAGAGGCGAAATCCATAGATTGCTTTCATTTAAAAAACATTATCACTGCATAATTCCGTTTTTTAACTATTCTCAATAAAAAATACAATTTATTTCTGATTCAAACTCATTTATCACTTGAAAACACGATCATATTTGACGGTTTAGAACAAAATCTTTGAAAAAAAAAATCAGTTTTGGACTTGAAAAATTCGTTGTTAGAAAAACTTTTTTCCCTTAGATATGCCCAATTTGCAATGTATGGACGACTTTTAGTAAATTTGATTACGAAACTTTTTGCTTAAGGATGATCAAAATCTGAAATGGCCATTTTTTTTAAATCGACTTTAAAGTTTTGAATATTTTTTTTTTCAGTGTAGAAAATGTGTTTTTATTTTTTCAATATTTTTCTCTAAAACGTCAGAAAATTTCACGACAGTACAACACTTTTTTGTAGGTCTTACCGTTTTCGAGTTATACGGGTTCCTTTACATGTATTAAGCTTTTATCGATCTTGTTCAATCGTTTTTATTCGTGATGAATAACAAATATTTTGATTTTTCAGCTAAAAAAAGCACAAAAAAAGAGCTGTCGAATGAATAATGGAGGATAACATCATGATTTATCCTGAAATACTTTTCAATCATAATGATAAATTTAAATTTATCACCACTGTATATTCGTTTTCAAAATTAGTCCATCATAATGTTTCCAAATTTTGGTTTTTAGTTTTTATTATTTCGTAAACCAACAAATAAAGTATTGATTGCTTCTTTCGATGTTTTCGATGAAAATATGATTAAAAAATTGTCGTTTCGATACAACGTTTTGACTCAGATTCCGAACACTTAAGGCCAACAGTGACTTCAAATGCATCTGATAGGCATAAATCAGATGATTTTTGTAAAAATTTCAATTTGCTTGCAAAGTCGGACCGCTAGTTGTTGGGTGTGCTGATAAAAATGTTTATTAAAACTTGTTTAGTAGTGCGTTCATGCAAAAGTATGGAACAACATTTTGATTTAAATGCCGAACACTAAGTTCATTCTGTCTCGTATTTCGAACACCTTGATTCAAATTCCGAACAGCACGAATAAATGGTATTCAAATGAATAATTTCGCAAATAAATTTATCTAAGCTAGTTTTACTGACCTAGAACTAGAGAATCATCACTATACTCGAAGTCTAAAATAGATTGGAAGATGTTTAAATTGATTTGCAATTTTCTGTTATTTCCTGGTAACTTGATGACATATTTCAGCGAAGCATTTCAACCAAATCACCATACAAAAAACGAGTGTACGGAATATGTATCTGTTTAGAATTTGAGTACTATAAAAATTTGTCATTATTCTGTTTATTTTCATACACAAATTTGATCTCATGTTTTGTTACGATTGTTGTTAACTCGATTAGAATATTATCATATTTGATGATATTGTTCAAAAAGTCCTCATTATCTGCTCGGGATGGCAACCCTGGCTGATAGACAAGTTAGTTTCCAAAAGAGAGCAGAACACACACACATACACAACCCCCGGCGCCCCATATCGATATATCATCATCGAAAACTTCTTATCTTCACCTCAATATCGACTTGTTTGCCTGCTCTTCCTCCTTCTCGCTCACTGCTCTGCTCATAGGGAAGCAAACTGCCAACAAAGCAATACACACTGCTGGGTTGATAGTTTTGTGAGGATCGGGCGTGCATCCTGATTTCTTCTCGAAACCACAAGATGCTTACTCCAGTCGGGTCGGTTATCACAATCTTGGAGTTCTGTGAGATGCTCTCCGGGCAAGGGCTCCCCATAAATATTGGTTTATGCAGGACGTGCATCGTTTAAATTACTTGATATATTGGAAAATAAATCAAATAGTTCGGGATTTTGCAGCCCCTTCCCCCCGGCAGTTGACCAAGATCCCCTGTTGCCTTCTCTTCAGAGAAGTGCAGTGCATCCACTCGCGAACACACATCCGCAACTTGTGTTTGTTTTTAGAGCCGGGGAAAAAACAGGAGTTCCGCCCGGAAATGCACTCTTTCCTTTGGTCGGTTGCGCTCGGTTGGCCAGTTGCCGTTTTTCACGCTTTCGATTTCCGTGTCCGTGTGCTTGCCATGCCGGGTTTTGGCAGTGCGATTTTTTGCTTCCGGCCGCCGGGCAGAAACTGAAGATATCACACCGTCGACAACTCAAGGGGATTGAACGTGTGTGTCTGCACGGACGTGAGTTTCACAGGCGTGTGAAGGAGAAACTTAGTTTTGTTTTATTGTCTTCTTGTCTTCTTGTCTTCTTGTCTTCTTATCTTCTTGTCTTCTTGTCTTCTTGTCTTCTTGTCTTCTTGTCTTCTTGTCTTCTTGTCTTCTTGTCTTCTTGTCTTCTTGTCTTCTTGTCTTCTTGTCTTCTTGTCTTCTTGTCTTCTTGTCTTCTTGTCTTCTTGTCTTCTTGTCTTCTTGTCTTCTTGTCTTCTTGTCTTCTTGTCTTCTTGTCTTCTTGTCTTCTTGTCTTCTTGTCTTCTTGTCTTCTTGTCTTCTTGTCTTCTTGTCTTCTTGTCTTCTTGTCTTCTTGTCTTCTTGTCTTCTTGTCTTCTTGTCTTCTTGTCTTCTTGTCTTCTTGTCTTCTTGTCTTCTTGTCTTCTTGTCTTCTTGTCTTCTTGTCTTCTTGTCTTCTTGTCTTCTTGTCTTCTTGTCTTCTTGTCTTCTTGTCTTCTTGTCTTCTTGTCTTCTTGTCTTCTTGTCTTCTTGTCTTCTTGTCTTCTTGTCTTCTTGTCTTCTTGTCTTCTTGTCTTCTTGTCTTCTTGTCTTCTTGTCTTCTTGTCTTCTTGTCTTCTTGTCTTCTTGTCTTCTTGTCTTCTTGTCTTCTTGTCTTCTTGTCTTCTTGTCTTCTTGTCTTCTTGTCTTCTTGTCTTCTTGTCTTGTCTTCTTGTCTTCTTGTCTTCTTGTCTTCTTGTCTTCTTGTCTTCTTGTCTTCTTGTCTTCTTGTCTTCTTGTCTTCTTGTCTTCTTGTCTTCTTGTCTTCTTGTCTTCTTGTCTTCTTGTCTTCTTGTCTTCTTGTCTTCTTGTCTTCTTGTCTTCTTGTCTTCTTGTCTTCTTGTCTTCTTGTCTTCTTGTCTTCTTGTCTTCTTGTCTTCTTGTCTTCTTGTCTTCTTGTCTTCTTGTCTTCTTGTCTTCTTGTCTTCTTGTCTTCTTGTCTTCTTGTCTTCTTGTCTTCTTGTCTTCTTGTCTTCTTGTCTTCTTGTCTTCTTGTCTTCTTGTCTTCTTGTCTTCTTGTCTTCTTGTCTTCTTGTCTTCTTGTCTTCTTGTCTTCTTGTCTTCTTGTCTTCTTGTCTTCTTGTCTTCTTGTCTTCTTGTCTTCTTGTCTTCTTGTCTTCTTGTCTTCTTGTCTTCTTGTCTTCTTGTCTTCTTGTCTTCTTGTCTTCTTGTCTTCTTGTCTTCTTGTCTTCTTGTCTTCTTGTCTTCTTGTCTTCTTGTCTTCTTGTCTTCTTGTCTTCTTGTCTTCTTGTCTTCTTGTCTTCTTGTCTTCTTGTCTTCTTGTCTTCTTGTCTTCTTGTCTTCTTGTCTTCTTGTCTTCTTGTCTTCTTGTCTTCTTGTCTTCTTGTCTTCTTGTCTTCTTGTCTTCTTGTCTTCTTGTCTTCTTGTCTTCTTGTCTTCTTGTCTTCTTGTCTTCTTGTCTTCTTGTCTTCTTGTCTTCTTGTCTTCTTGTCTTCTTGTCTTCTTGTCTTCTTGTCTTCTTGCCTACTTGTCTTCTTGCCTACTTGTCTTCTTTTAAATTTGAACTGCCCTCATAAAGCATTACACACACGCCTCTGACAGCCTTTCGAAGAAGGCACACTGCCCAGCGTATTCTCAAGGGAAGGCATCTTCGGTAGGTTACTGAAAGTGTAGTGCAGAGGAGGTGCAATAACAAAACAATCATCTCAAGTGGTGGTTTGATCATGTGAAAAATGTTTTCCTTGCCACCCCGGGCAAAGACGTGCTGCTGCATCCCATAGATCTGTGTGCTGACGATACACATTTATTTGTCTACTTGCACAGCACATGAACATTTGGGAAAACACCAAAACGAGCAGGAAAATTGCACCGATCACAATTTGTTCTCAATGCTAACACGAGATTGCAGCCACCACAATTTGCAACGGGTTCTGCTTTAATCGAACGGAACGTTGATTTTCCGGAGGGTTAATTAATAGCTCCTAAAGTATTCAGATCGGGTCACGTCCTTTACCTCTCATCATCCGTGCCGTGGTGGTAAGACCTGACATCCCATGACAGAAATCTGTCACATCATCAGAGACGCACCGGGCATTAATTTATTGCTCGCAACGCGGGGCAAACCTCATCTGCAAGTGCAATAAATCATAAAATTGCGCTGTCGGTGGGTGTAAAACCACGGAACATTGGCGCATTGGCAGAGCGGTAGAAATATATCCAATCGGGTAAAAGTTCAAATTGGTTTCCCGATATGATGCTGCGAAAGTAAGGGGGGCGAGAGCATTCCGAAAATCCTTGTGGAAAGCAGGGCCGAAAGTACACACGCAGCCTGCAATAAATCTTCCGGAGACGAATTTTTATTCCTGGTGGCAAATTTTTTTGATCGACTGCGAAGGCAGACCCGGTATGGATGGTGTGGTCGAAAAGTGTGCGCTACTCTTTGTGAAGTGCAATAAACAATACTGGACGGAAAGAAGTACGCACTCACCGTTTTTTTCATACAAAATGGTCAAATTTAGAGGCTTGGATCCCGGCTTCTAGTGATAAGATTGATCTGAAACTTTTAAAACAACTTAAAGGTAACTTCAAATAAGCTGAGCTATATATAGAGTTTTTCATAATAAACTTTTGAATTATATAATAATCAGCAATTTTGCCACAAATGATAAAATTTTAAATTGATAATAATCATTACATAAAAAAAAATTCGATAAACACGCTTTTCTGCAAAAACGTTTAACTTGATAATCAAAGTAAAAACTAGTTCGATAATTCATCTTTTTGGGCTTAGAGGGCTGTTATACGGCTAATATAAAGGACGCCAGTTCTATAAAAGCTTTTACGAAACTGTATAATTCAGTGCAGGAAAGTAGGCCGTTCTATTATAGACTGGCATAATGAAGAACAGCCTACTACGAAAAAAAATATATTAAGAAAAACATTTTAAATCTTATGCTTCTTCTTCTCCTTCATACTTGTACTCACTGGGAAAAAGCCTGCTCTTTAGCTCAGTATTCTATGAGCACTTCTACAGTTATTAACTGGAGCTTTCTTTGCCAATGTTACCATTTTCGCATTCGTATATCGTGTGGCAAATACGATGATACTCTATGCCCAGGGAAGTTAAGGAAATTTCCATTTCGAAAAGATCCTGGACCAACCGGGAATCAAACCCAGACACCTTCAGCATGGCTTTTGCTTTGTAGCCGCGGACTCTAACCACTCGGCTGAAGAAGGCCATAAATTAAAGAGTGTTAATAAGTCAAAACAGTAAACAGACTCTAATTGAAATGCCATTTTCAAAAACATGAGAAGTACCCATTTAGCCAATACCATTCCGCACCTGTCTGCGTTCGAAACCAAAAATCCCTCCCGTTTACACAGTGTGCGTATTCGTACGCACGTGTCTCCGTTTGTTCCGTACTCTTGCACAAACTCACTTCGGTACGGCTATAAATTACGGATTTAAATTAATGATGGATATGTTTTCGAAAAAGTTCGCACCACCACCGCCACCGAATTCGGGAGAAAGGTTTCAGCTTGCTCTTTTTTCTCATTCAGCATTCCGTTCCGTTTGCCTGCTTTGGTTGGGCGCGTGAGATATGGACGGATTTTTGTTTGTTAATGTTTGAAATCGATCACTGCAACGAGCTGATAAGACGGCAGCATGACAAATGGTGATCTGTCGCTGCCGGTGGGAGTGGGTGTGAAATGTTGGGTTTTTTGGGGAGTTGCTTTTCGGAGATTTTTTCTGTCGCGTTTTGTTAATTCGGTCGATGACATGTTTGGGAAGTTTGAATCCTTTTCTGGATTAAATTTCGAATAAGCTTATGTTCTTAACAATGAGCAGTTAAATTTTCTACCAGCTAATCACATACATATAGCAGTTATTACTTAAACTTACATGAAACCTGAATCCAAACTTAAAAGAGATCCTAACTATTTTGTTTGTCGTATTGATCGACTGGACATTTTTTTCGTCATTTGAAACTTTAGGTGTTTCTGTTGAAACACAACTTGGTAAATATACTTTCATAGCTGCCTAATTGCCTTTTCGATGGGCCACGATTCTATTGCCACGATTAATGCGGTTAAGTTAGGTTAAGTAAATTGAAAGCGTTTTTTTTTTTCTTTTTCTCTCTTATAAGCAGGTGTTTTGTATTTCTTCATTAAGCACATTGACGTATGAAAGAGAGGAGACAGCTGGCTTAGATTGCAAGCTCTCAAATGTCAAGGGAACCTGTCATAAACTGTCACTGGAAAACCGCACATTCGAAGGGCAGAGCGTGATAACCATCAAAATTCAAGTCAACGAAAATGAAATTTCTACGTGTTTTTCGATGATTTCACATTTTAAAAAGTTGAATACATAAATATAGTTGTGTGTTGGCAAATAGCCACTGAATTTTTTTTTTTTTTTCACAGTGAACAACAAAAAGTGAATATGAATTTGACCAAAATAAGTGCATTTGACCGTTGTGCACAACCCAAGTTAGTTTTTTACCTGAATGGGAGTGCCAAATGGGCATCCCACGAAAAATGAATAGCGTTTTGTCTCAAATTCCGAACACTTGCTTTTTCTATGGCGATTTAGTTGAAATGTTTCGCTGAAATATGTCATCGAATTACCAGGAAATGGCAGTCAATTGCAATTTAGTTTAAACATATTCCAATTCATTTTAGACCTTGGGAGTAGTGATGGTTCTCTAGTTAGAGGTCAGTAGAACAAGCTCAGATAAATTTATTTGCGGAATTATTCATTTGAATACGATTTAATTGTGCTATTCGCAATTTGAATCAAGGTGCTCGAAGTATGAGACAGAATGAACACAGTATTTGGCATTTGAATCAAAATATTGTTCCAAACTTTTACATAAAACAACACTAAATGAACATTTTTTCGGCACACCCAGGGCCGGATTGACAAAAGTAGTGGCCTGGGGGCCATTATCTTATAGGAGACCTTTCCCCAGAAAAACATACTTTACTCTTGATACTTTTGAGTAGACTTGATATTTTAAAATTTCTTTATAAAGTTTTCTTTATCAGATGTTAAACTTGTTATAACGTCAAAACAATGCTCTAAATCCCTTATGGAAGTAAACTAAGTAAATATTAAATTGAAATTAACGTAACTAACGTTTCCTTTGAAAGTTTATATGTCTTTATAGATTTTGTATGTTTACAGGTTAAATTCAAAACGAATCGTGAATGATAAAATTCAATTGATCATTCTCTTCTTAATTATACATTAATTCAAATTATGCTTATTATGTTCATGTTTTAAAATTCGAGTTGTTCAACATAAAGATTTATTTAACAGATTTGATTTAAAGAAACTTGTGTAAGGCTGGTGGCAGGTCATTTTCCAAAGACTTGGTCTCTTTATGAAAGTCATTAAAAAGTTCATAATTTTAATGGAAGGGTTCTAAGATTTTAATCAAAATGATGATTGTAGTGAATCCTGATGCAAAATTCTATAGGCTCCAGAAAAAACAAAGGCTTGAATGTGGCTGTTCAGCAGGTTCTTCAAGAACTTCATCTCACTTGTCTCAAGGAAAAGTTCAAGAAATCTTCTAATGATTTGTCCAGAGATTTCATCTGCAATTCTTTCACGGACCCATACAGGGATCTCTCTAGAAATTCTTCTAAAGATTCCTCTGACAATTCTCCAAGAAAAAAACTTCGAGTGATTTTTCCAAAGATGCTTGGAAGATTTTCTTCAGAATTTTCTCCAGAAAAAATCTTTGAGCACTCCAACGAAACCACCTCCAGTGATTTTCTCAGGGATTACTCCATTTTTTTTTTTCAAAGAGTTCCTTCCAATTTTTTTTCCACTGATCCTTCAACTGAATTCTACAGTTGTTTCTCTATGAGATCTCACAACGACTTTTTGAAAATGTTCTAAACGTTAATCTTGGAGAATATACTAAAGAAATCGATGAAAGAATCATTGGATAAAATCCCAGAGGACTTAAGCCTGCCTTGAAAAATAAAAAAATCCTGATGGGATTTCTTAGGTGATTTCTATAGTTATCTTTGGAAAAAATACAAACAGTAATGAGTGGACGAGCTTGGTGTAGTGGTTAGAAATCACGCCTCTCACGCCGAGGACCTGGGATCGAATCCCATTCCCGAGATAGTCACTTAACAACTAAAATTTATTGTGATGACTTTCTCCGGAAGGGTTGGTTATGCCATTGGTCACAGAATGAGCAAGCCCAGGGCTTAAAATCTCGTTAAAAAAGACTAAGAAAAAATTAATACAAGCAATAATACTGTCGTAGTTTAACGCCTGATTCTATGATAAAGAATCAAACTCTTATCTTCTTGTTTCTTTTGGGTTACTCTTTTTTCCTATTTGCTATTTGTTGCGATCTATAGAGGTGATTTTCAAAATAAACATTCAATTAATTAAGTTCTAATTAATTGTTCTGCATATATGTAAACAGCATTAGAACGTAGTCATAATTGTCGTTGAGAAAGTTTTCGTTTAAGCTGAAAAAACCATTTTTGAAAATCGGTAAGAATTCAAGCAAAACGACAGCTCTCTACTTGGTTATCCAAATCGATTTTCAATGTATCTTAATTTTCTTGTTTCTCATGAAGTCAAAAAATCCTATTCTGAATGTTTTTATATTTTTTAGTGATTTTATTTAAGTATAAATCGGCCCATCATTTCGGATTTACGTCTGGGGCTTAAACGGGGCTAGGGTTAAACGAGACATATGGTGTCCCGTACCAGCTAACAAGTTTGCAGCCACATTTCCTTGAACACCGCAATGCTAAGGAACCCAGGTAAAGATGACTGCCTCTGGCCCATAGTATATCCTGTATCCACGGGTGGAACGGCCGTTCTGACTGCAAGGCTGATAGAACGCTTGCGGAATCGGTGAGGATGAGAATTGGAGCACTCGCTGTTGAGATGGCTGCATAACTGATGGCCTCTGCTTCGGCAGAGAAAACCGAACACTCAGTTGGAAGGCTTTGACAGAGTGTAAGCTCGGCGCCGATACCTACTCCACGCTGGGAAAGAAAGCCGTCTGTGTAAGGGGTCCTGGGTAGTCAGTCCGCAAAAGATCCAGTATGGACTCTCTAAGCACCATAGAGTCATCGTCAATATGGAAAGTCTTTTTTATCTTTTCGTCCATGTTTGGAGGGGGAAGCTGCCAATAGCTCGCTCCATGCCAGTGTACTCTAAAGGGAAGACTGGAATTGGGAACCTCACAGAGAATACGATCATCTGCTTGATCAAAGAGAGCGACCCTATCGTTTCCAGCGTAAGTAGTCGCTTTGTGGTAGATGGCTGCGTGCACTCGATGGCGGAACGGGAGGATACCAGCAACCATCGTTGACTCTTGGATGTCCAGGGAAATCGGCATGATTTTCCTATTATCACTTAGAGCGTTAATCTTCCCCCATAAATCTGCCAAGGTTTGGGAAGGATTCATAGTAGAGATGGGCAAAATTAATTTGAGCCGTTCAAAAGATCCGGCTCACTCAAATGAACGAGTGATCCGTGACTCCTTTTTGGCGAGAGTCGCTTCATCAGATCAGCACGGATCAGACAAAAAAGTGACCCGGAAGAAGAACAAACCGATTCTTTTCCTTTTCCCTTATTCTTCTTCGTTCGTTTCTCGGCTTTATAATAATGTTTGACGTGCCTTGCATTGCGCGCCGTACCACACATGCAAGCACAGTTTTCTGCTGCTCCGTGCTCTCAAAACACTCTGCATAGACAGACCAATTCGCTCCGCCCACTTGCTTACAGACAGACGAAAGATAGAGTCCGAGAGAAAAGGTGCTCACTTGAATGGCAACGCACATTTTGGTTTGGGTAGAGGAAATAGGCCGAGTTTCTGAGCGAGAATTCACGAAGAATGAGAGAGCGAAAGATACGAATCCGCTTTTTTTCCGTTCGCTCGGTTCAATTCGCTCCAACGAGAAACTGTACCACTGAACCGTTCAAAATATCCGACTCCGAATGAGTGATGCGGATCGGATCCATTCACTAGAATAAGTGTCCATCTCTAATTCATAGAATCGAGAAATTCTTCCCATGATAACCGCTTGGATGTCCTAATGGTGGAACGACATTTTATGTTGACGGCTCGGTAAATACAGGTCAGACTTGATTATCCGGCGACTCGATTATCCGGTATTCGATTATCCAGAATTTTAGACTCGATTATCCGGAATTAGTGTTTTGATATTCTTATTTTTTAGTTTTTATGGAAAAATTTGAGATAATTTATCATTGCAATATACAATATGAATGGTTGGACAGTTTTGGACGTAGGTAGGAATAGGGGGTTTAAAAAAAGGGTTTTTTGTTTATGCTGATAAAAAAAAATTCTTCTCAGGAGCCCTAACGTTCCTAGACGCCACTGCATCATACAAATATAATAACGAAAAAAGATAATATTTAAGTTCTTTTATCGCGAGTTTTAATTTTCTTTTAGTGATTCGATTATCCGAAGGATTCGATTATCCGGAGTGAAAAAAAATCGATACTCCGGATAATCGAGTCCGACCTGTACTGAGTTTATCTTCTTTCTCCGGTTGGTCGTTGGGAAGTATTTAAAGTGCTCTCAGGGTTTTCCGGGAAGAGCTTTCCTTCCTGGTCTATTGCTGCTTTTGGGGATGGTAGCTACCTTTGGTATAACATTGGAAGAGCCTGGTTAAAGAAGCAGGTTATAAGCAGGTGACATCAACTCATCTGCAAAAATTCTTAACTGCTACGTCAAATGAAATGCAATATGTTGTTAACAAAATGTTAATATAAGCTTATATTTGTTTAACCAAATTAAAATGATAGTGTTGTCCTCTTGGATATAAGAAATGAATGTAATGCTTGTAATGATACTTATAAAGTATTAAAAAATAATAAATAAGAATAAATCGTAGATGTGTATAGTGTGCGTGTTTATGTAATTTCATAGTTTGTGTGAAATGTAATTTCTCTAGAATATCAAGAGATATACAAATTTAGTGGGCATAATCCAGCTCAGCTATCTCAGTTTCAAAAATATATAGACTGGAATTTTCAAATGTAAAGCTAAAACCTGCATTTTAATACAAATAAAGGCAGAGCATAGTATTTTTTCTTAAAACTTCTCGTACTAAACGAAAATGGAAGAAATCCAAACGATGTTAATTCAATATTATCCTATCAAATTTTGAAGAGCAAATCAAAAGTAAAACAAAAAAATACTTCCAAGAAAATTAAGAATTTTGTTAACAAGCGTACTGTGAATGATATTCAACATTTTATTACCATTTTTCTTATAAACATAGAACACATATAACTAACACATTTTCCCAAAAATTTACAAAGTTTCTGGTAAAAAATATGATTTTTCAAAACCAATGAAATGATTCCAAGCATAAATTCTGATGAATGTTTATTTTGTTTATTACAAGAATTTCGATGCACATAAATTAGTTTTTTTTTTCTTAAAAAACTGTACGTGTTCCAAAATTTCTGGAAACAGATTAAAAATCTTGTGAATCCATTCCAAATCATCAGAGTGCGTGGAGAAGTTCAATTTTATCGACCAGTCCGATTATAATCAGTCGATAATTTTGAACCTTTAAGTGATTTCCTTTCAATTTGTCGATTTTTGATTCTATTTGAATCGAGAAACCCCATTCATAATATTGAATGATAGTTCCGAGTGTTCCTTTCAACATATTTGACTGTGAATGTTAAGTTGTGTTGTTTTGAACTAATATTTCTGGTAATAAGATGGAAATTTAGCGAAATCCGCAAAACAAAAACATGACAAATCAAAAGTTTGCTTAATAGGAATTGTGTTTCCAAGTATTATTGGCGGAATCGTTCGAAATATCGAATACCTGTAGTCCGTATTTAATTATTAAACTAACTAAAACATGCATCAGTGTATTCCGAAATGTTAAAAATTACGGAAATAAATTCTACAGCCGATCTAGCCGATCATCACGCATTCAAATGAAAATCTCCAGATGAAAACCGCCAACTAGGTACTCAGTTCCAACTTTTCCTGCAGCCGAAAATGCCATTCAAGAGCACGCAAAAATAAAGTTTCAACATTCCGTCGGAATTTTCGCCGCTTACTGCATTCGCTTTCGTTTCTACTGAAACAGCGCGGTAAAATAGTTCGTAACCGACAATGGGCAGACGGAACGCGGTCCCTCCTTCCTACCCCACACACATTTAAGCAACAATATGATTCAACGAAACAACAGTGGCAGTTTTGCTCGAATCCGAACCATGCCGACATGGTTTTGCTGTGTCAGTTGAGTGAAATTTTCCGAACACACAAACAACCGAATGTAGGTAGGAGCAAAACTTCTACCAGCCGTCGGTTTTCGGGTGCGTTCGGTAATGACGTAGTAAGGAGAGGGGGAGGGGATCAAGTGTATTGTGGTGTGAATGATATGATTCCGTTACAATAACCATCGTATTGAGAATTTCATTGTTTTTTTTGTAAATCTTTGGTATTTTTTTTTTTCGCGAATTTCACGTAGCAAATTGCTATGAATTGAAAATTAAAAAGAAAATTTAATTTCAATATGAAAAATTGTACAAATGATATTTTTGAATTCTTCAAGAATTACTTTCGAAGAGTCTTCGCAAAAAAATCCTTCAGAACTCAAATTCAAACACTGTCGATGCCTTTTCTATATCTAGAATAGCAAGACCAGATTATGGCTTTCAAATTTTTTGTAACAAATCAAATTTGTTACACTTAAAAGTTGATGAGTGGTCGAATTTCCATGTCGGAATCCGAACTGTTCATTGGCAAAAATTGGAATTTTCGTTGACCATGTTTAAAATGTCCGTTTTAAAATGTTTTCTTATGGAGGAAAGCAAGCTGGTTCTGATTTTTTTTTAATTCGTACAAACATGTCATTTTTCCATTTGTTAGGAAAATATGCCAGTTGAAAACATTTGTTAAATATATCAACCAAGAAAGATTAGCTACTATCTGGAAGTTTCTTGATGAGGATGTAAAAAATTCCATCATCGCCAGGGGCTTTCATATTTTCGATTCTTTTTATAATATTTCTCACTTCTCCCAAATCAGTCTTCCAGGAATATTCGAAAACGTTCTCTTGATTGAGAATGCTTTCGAAATCCTGCGTTACTTGATTTGCAATTGGACTGGTGAGTCTTAAATTAAAGTTGTGTTGACTCTCAAGCTGCATAGAAAGTTCTGATCTTTTCACGAATAGTAAGAAATAATTTGTTTTTTTTTCTATTTCAAGTTTTTTTTTTCAAAATTTAAGACATGTTTCAAGTTAGATTAGAGCCAGGGTCCTATTGTGGAATTTTATTTTCGAAATTTTGGTTTCTCGATTCAGATAGGGTTTCAATTTATTTTGGAGATTACGAATTGATTTTTTTTTTCGTATATGTATAATACAAATCATGAAAAAAATCTGGCCCAGGCCTCCCTCATTCCTACGCCAATGGTATTAAGGGTAAAACACAAGCCTCGCTGAGCCCCGGTTGGTGGACCAGCAGTAAACTATTCCTCGTCTTCCGAAAAACCAAGAATGCTAACCTTCAGCCTGCCAGACCACCACCACACCACCAATGGTACTTCGGTGAAAATCTTCTTGACTTTTTGCCGCTGAAAGGTCTCTTTGGTTGAAAGCCGGCAGAGCTCTCTTGGCGAAGTTGTTGTTACTTGCGATGCATGCAAAACATCTCCAACAACTATGCTGGTGCTTCCTTTGAAATGGCATCCCTTCTTTCGACCCGGAGATGTTGGTTGCCGTTTGAAGTGGCATCGGAGGGATGTGAGCGAGCACGGGTGGATGTATGTAAGGTGCACAGATATTAACATGTTTGCTACCAATGTGCACAATTCGTCCTAGGTTCGGGGGGAGCTGGAAGGGTCTGAGCAAAGTTTTGTGTAGAATTTTAAAAGGCATAACATCTTGTCAACAATTTGTAAGCTACCACCGCTCGAAAGCCATTTACGGGGACATCTTGTTCAGATTTCGTTTACCTGTTTGTCACCAAGGTGTAAGTTTTGCCCTCAACTCAATGAATGGAAGATAGGGGTGTGGTTTCCCCAGGTTTTGGAAGTTCTACGAGGCGGCTTCTGCCACTTGATGCAGTAAGAAATATGCGTGGTGGAATCTTGGATAAATTCCTGAGGTTTCTTTTCTTCGAAGAATGCCGTCTTGGGTTGGTCCTTTTTGCTTGAATTGTTGGAAGAAGTATTTTGTTATAGAATTTGCTTTTTAAAAGCTCATTTCGTTGTTTTAGATTATGGTACTGGGGCACATGTGATGATAAAACGCAAAGCAATTGTTACCAATGGGAGATAGAAGCAAGTGATAGATACAACGACAAAGTATAAAGAAAGGGACGGGTATTTCGGCAGATTTCTAATTATACCCTAACAAAAACTCTTATTAGCACGTCCCGTTGAATTTCAAGACAAAAAACATCCACTTGCCACGCGTTTCAATTCCGTGACATTTTCGCGGGCACATTCAATTCCCAGCCAATATTGCAATGGATCCACAGTCGCTTATTTCCCACCAGTTCTCATTTACATAAAGATTAAATCCCCCTCGGCAGCAGCAGCTTCGTTTGCCCGAGTTCCGTTCCCGATGCATTCAAGTAGATTTCCGGGCAATCGCTATCGAGTTTCAATCAGGAAATTACGAATAATGAATAAAAAACATCAGCTCTCTCTCTGCTCTGGTTCACTCCCAGAAGAGACGGAACAAATTCTTATGACCACCCCGACCACCACCGCCATCATCATGACGACATTGGATTCACGCTCTCTAATTGATTTTTTCCCTCGTTTCTGTTATCTCTTTATCTTTTTTCTCCGCAGATCGGCCCTCTGAAAGGATATTATTTATTTCACCATAGCCACGTCCGAAAGCGATCCCTAGATAGGAGCGAAGTTCACCACAGCGCACTCAACACCGAACCCGAGGTAAGCATAGATGAAGGGGGTCTCGGGAAAGGAGGGAGGGTCATTGCGTCGAACAGCATTTGGTCGAATGACATTTCCACAGTCAATCGGATAGCGCGTGGAGAAGTCTTCATCTGGCGTCCGTTCGTTTGATGAAATTTCATTCTGTGGAATGGTTTTTCACAGTCACCGCGATGCTGGCAGACAAAACTCACGGTGCTTCCCAGATCGTTATTATCTGAAAACATATCCATTTTGGTAAACACACATCCATTTGATTTCTTTAACATAACTGCTTGTTTAACAACAGTTTTAAAAAAATCGAAGGAACATCAACACTTTTCATCTGGTCGAATAGGGTGCTTATGCACATACCAACTATCAAAGCTAGATAGTCGTCGGCAAATCCATAAGTTGGAAAACCGGTATTATTGAGTTGCCTCAATAGCGTATCTGCTACGAGATTCCACAAAAGTGGCGATAAGACTCCCCCTTGGGGGCATCCGCAAACACTCGATTTTCGAATCGCTGCATGACGCAATGTTGAGAAGATATGTCAGTTTTTGAGCATTTGATGAATCCAATTAGTAATCATTGTAGGTAGCCCGTTGTTTCGCGCGGCTTCCAAAATGGCAAATATGGTATCGAAAGACACGTTATCAAAGGCACCCTAAATATTCAAGAAAACACCCAAGCAGGATTGCTTCTGAGCGAATGCTTTCTCGATATCGTATACAACTTTGTGTTGAAGAGTCACAGTGGACTTTCCAGATTGGTAAGCATGTTGATTCACATGAAGAGGCATGTTAGCCAAATAAACATCACGGATGTGATGATCGATAATGCGTTCCAGACATTTCCGAAGAAAAGAGGTCAGACTGATTGGTCTAACACCCTTCGCTTCTTCATACGACGCACGTTTTCCTTTCAGGATAAACTTTACAGTAATATTACGCCAGGATCTGGGAATATACCCGGCAGCAAAACTGCTTTCAAGTAGCTTTTTAAACGCATGTTTGATGAACTCAAATCCTTTTTGGAGTTGAATAGGATAATTCCCATCCGCTCAAGGAGATTTGAAAGGAGCAAAACTATTAAGTGCCCATTGAATCGATTCAGTAGTTATGATACTGCGAGTCAAAGCCAGAGACTCATAACTACATGAAAAGACATTTGGTTCATCCGTAGCTGAGAGAGACTCGTGAAGAGGAAAAATATCAACGTCATATGCAGCCCAGATTCCGCTGTCACGAAACGTAAAATGCAGCCCACCGTTTTTCTGGCTGGAAAAGTGAAAAGAAGTGTATTCAAAATAAACTGTTATTAAAAATCTCAGTCGGCGAAGCAGTTTTTTCCAAAGTAGCTAATGAATCTAAACAAAACATTTGTTATTTCTAATGTCTTCTACGTTTTCTGATATGAAATTTCACTCAAAAGGCTATTTATGATTCGGTGTGATGCAAACTCAATCATTTTTTGTTGAGAGGTTCATGTGAGGGTTTGAACGGCTTGCGCATGATTGGTATAAACACAAATTGGAATAAGAAAAAACTCAGCAATCACAGAAAAAGAAGACCGTCTCAGATCGGTAGATGCTATATCCACACATCCGGGGAAGTGCGTATTGAATAAACATTCTAAAACTTTTTCGTCAGAAGAAGTAAAGTCACCATTAGGTAAGCGAATTTCGTTCACTTGGAAATCATTAGATTTGGCAAGGATTTTGTTCAGCCGACTAACTTCACTCAACCTGGAAACATCATCCAAATCACTTGAATTTTCAATGGACGGAGAATATCCATGAAATTTGGTCGCAACCAATTCAATGTAGAGTTCCCAGTTTGTTGACCGGGGATTCCTCAAGCGCAAAGTCTGCGCAGTTACATTTAAATCTTCAGAGAAGATGTAGCGATGATCAGATGATGATTCCTCATCTGATACATGCCAATTCGTCAACTCGTGACTGATTCTATTCGAGCAGAGCGTTATGTATAACACTTCTTATCTAGTAGATACCATGAAGGTTGGGCGACTGCCTATGTTCAGTAATCCAAGATCTGTACTACTTAAGTATTCCATCAGCCGGGAGCCTCTCAAATTGATACCTAAGCAGCCCAAGATGTAATGATGTAATGTGCATTGGTATCACTGCCTACAATCAGCAGATGGGGATGGTTCATCATGTGGTACATATACTGAACAATAGATGTATTTCCTGTTGACAACAGAAACATCGATTGTGACAGCACATACATCTCTGATAGTTAACTCAGACATTAGTGTAGCAACGATTGCTTTATTAACGAGTACGCAAGCGCGTGGCATGGAGCAAGAGTTTGCCATTTCAAGTTTGCTGAAAGTAGCAAAAACTGGGTCCACAAGGTTACCTAGATAGAAGTTCCCTCTACGAATTTAGGGTTCTTGAACTAGTGCCACTTGGGCTGTACCATTTTGCATGAGTCTGCACAGGTTGAGATCTGATCTAACCTAATTGTAGCCACTACCCAAACTAGGCAGGATTATGATTGTTGCAATTTCAGCATGGAAAAGTATCCATTGAAAGTCGCCAAAGGCGAAAAGCACAGAATGCACTGTGTAAAACACATAATGCGAAACCATATATGTGATAATTTAAATTAAATAGCAACATATTCATAATCCCACCCTTATTTAGTCTAAGGCTAGAGACTGAAGATGGGCAGCCGATTATCTCGGAGAAACGCAAGGTCACCTGCGCCGTGTTCCGGATAGCTCAGGATGGGCACAATACTGCAGAGGGCGCCCTGGTACTTCACAGGCTCCGTTAGCGGTTAAGTATTATTTAGATCCTCCCAACCATTCATTCCTAGGCACGCATCACACCATAAATTAAGGGTCGCCTGTAAGGTGGACTTTTACCACCGGAACAGGCAGTCCATAGTGTTAATACTTAGCCAGTTGAAACAACCGCTACCGACACTACGCGGCTATCTAGGTGGCTCGGGAAAAGGAGGTTAATATAGATGATCAACTCCTGAAGTGCCCTAGCAGCCCAAAAATTGGCGTTGTGTATTCGCTTGCTACACTTCAAACGACAAGTCCCATCATATACTGGCTTGTATTGGCCATTGAGCCCTCTCTCATCATGGTTCCAAGCTCTGTTGGTAAGCGCGTGGAGTTGACGATTGAGAGGTCGTTGGCTCGATTCCGGACGCATTTTTTTGCTTTGTTATTTTTTCATGAAAGACTCTTATCTGTCGACGACACGATTGAAAATTGGAGTCAGTTCAGAGCACCCGAACGACACAAAGAGTATGTGATGGGTCACTGTAAAAATTAGTCATCCAATGGTTGAGTAACGAAGATGATTCTTTATTCAGTTTCATCGCCGACTTTTTTAATTTGAAGGCGAAGATTACCTACCTTAAACCTCACATAGCATAAGGTCCGGCTTCTTCCTTCCTCTTGACTTATCCTCTTTCTCCCCCTTTTGATGATCACTAAAATAGAGAAGCGATTTTACCCACACACACACACACAAACTGAGCGTACGTGATATGCGGGATGAAGAGTTGACACGTTTGTGTTTGCTTATTTTCATTCCCACAGTGTTAAAGAGTTTGACAACCTCAGTGCTTAAAAGAGAAAGAGATTAGTTTCTCCCTTTCTCAGTTAGGAGGAGAGCATTTTTTCCCATTTCTCAGTTCGGGGAAGAGCATTTCCAGACAGCTCTTCGTTGTCTCTTTGTAGCTCTTTGCCCGAAAGGGGAAAGAGGAAAGCGAAATCATGCTCTTGCGTTGACGGAGAAACCAACCTCAGTATATCCCAAAATCAATGATGACGTGTTTCCAGAGCCTCGCAGTAAGCTAGAACTGTCAAATGGAAGATGTGCGTTTGGATAGATCCAACGTTTCTCTTCACTCTCTCAGCCACGGATTATTCAACCAACATCAAATGTTGACTCATAATTGTTGCGAGCGTACGAGGTCGCTCCATCTATCAGATCAAGATGAGCTAAATAAAGCCTGCATAAGGTCCGTGTCATATTTTGAAGCCATTGAAGTGGCTCGCCCAATCAGTTAGGCTCAGTAGAACTGCTTTAAAAGTTCTTCCAAGGATTCCATCAGGAGAACTTCAAAAGTTTCCATCAGAAGTTCTTGTAACTATTTCACTAGGAACTCCTGCAGGGATTCCCTCCAGGGAGTTCCTGCAGGGATTCCATCAGTAGTTCTTCTAGGGATCAGAAGTTATTCTTGGGAATTAATCACGAGTTCGTCTAGGAATTCTATCAGGAGTAGTTCTAAAGTTTCTATCGTGAATTTTGTGAAGGATTCCATCAGGAGTTACTTCAGGGCTTCCATTAGAAATCCTTCTAGGGGTTCCATCAGAAATTCCTCTAGGGATTCTATCAAGAGTTCTTCTGTAGATTTCATCAGAAGTTTTTCTAGGCCATCGGGAGTTACTTCAGAGATTTAACCTGGAACTCCTATAGAGAACCCATCAAGAGTTTCAATAGGAATCTTATCAGAAATCCTTTCAAGGAATCCATCAGGAGTTTCTATAAGAATTCCATCAGAGGTTTCTCTATAAATTATGTCAGAAATTCCTCAAGGAATTGCATCAGGATTGCTTTAAGGGATTTCATATGGAGTTTTTCCAGGGATTCTATCATGAGTTCCTTCAAGAATCTTATCAGGATTTTTTTCAGAGATTTCTACTAGAGTTTCTATAGGGAGTTCTTTCAGGAATTCCATTAGAAGTTCCTTAAAAGATTCCACCTGTAATTCCTCCAGGGATTGCATCAGGAGTTCCTCATGGGATTCTATCAGGACCACTTCTAGGGATTTCATAAGGAGTACCCATCAGAACCCTAGGAGAAAGCCATGGAAAAAGCCACCAAACCACTTGAGCAATAGTTTGGACTGATCTTTGAATGAATCAGTGGGAAACCCCCTAAATAATTTGAAGAGGAACCATTAAAGAAGGAGTGTCTGGATGAATTCCTGAAGGTATGCTGATCGATTTTCCTCGGAAGAATTTCTGGATGAATCTGTGGAGTATCTGGGGTAATCCCTAGTGTAACCCATGGATCCCTGGAAAAATTCCAAAATATAATAACTAGAGAAAACGACTGAATGATTCTGGATAGAATTTTTGACGAAATTCCCATAACCATTCCCATATCGTGAAGGCTGTTCAAAATAATACCGGACAGAGACGCCTCATAATTTTAATGGTATGCCGCAATACAATTATAACTGCAATTCCTCATCAAGTATTAATTTCTTCCGGTATTTAAATTTTAAAAGTTCTGCTCTTCCTTGTTACGATTATTACTCAAAAATCGTAGAATTATTCCCTCTAAGCCACAGAATTCGAAAAAATTAACTATCCCATATCCACTAAACTTTCCGAGGTCATTCAAAACATGGAAAGACATATAGTGTTGCTGCAACGAGCTTTGACAGTCGCACAAAGGTGGGCCTTCATATAATGCTTATCTATTAACTATCTTCGATACCTGATATCATCCCGTTGGAAATAAGTGGCAAATTGGAAATTTGATTTTCTAGTGAAATTTGTCCAAATTAAGTTTTGTCGTCCAATCGAATAGAATTATTATTATTAGAAAAATGAAAATGGAATTTTCACCTCTAGGGGCAAAGAGGGACAATAAAAATTATTGCACTTCAGAAAGTATAGATGATTTGCTTATTTATCTTATTTACTTATTTTCTTGAAACACTTCACATAAAACGGACGAAGTTTGAAAATTTATCGAAATTTTGGAGAGGGATTGCAAAAACAAATTTTTTGCTATAAATAACAACTAGGTAACATTGCTAGGTGAACCATAGTTAATGAATTTCAAGCACTCCAATTTTGCTGATTTTCCCGCATTTACGATGCTGCCAAAAATCGAAAACAAAACAGATCAATCTCAAATTTTGAGAAACCGTCACCCAATGGTATAGAAGTCTATTGAAAATATTGACAAGCGATTTTGAGCACATGAATTTTTGAGGTTTTGTCCGGCCATGCGTCACTGTGGGTCGGTCAAACTGTTGCATCAACATAAATTGGTTTGACTAACTTGGAGGTGGAGTCAATGTTGGTCAAAGCGTCTGAGCGTCTGTTGGCTACATAAGTCATTCAGAATCAAAGCACTAGTATTGATCGTGTTGGGACAATTTGACATGACACAACTAGAGTTTTCCGTTTTCCGGCCATTTAGTTTGTCCCGGAACTCGGGACAAAAATCTTAGCTTGTCCTGGAAAATCCCGGGATCCAGGAATTACCGAAATTTTCTTTGAAACGGTAGTATTTTGAATGAAATGGAAGTACCAATTCAACAATACATTATTTTCTCAATAAAATAAAAAGATAATGTAACTTTTCAAAGATTTATGGCAATTATAAAAATTACATTTCATATATGAGTAATTTATTCTTATGAAGAGCCAAACAAAATTCAAAACATACACACCAATTTTTTTCGCTGATGTCAGAAATATTTTGCTAAAGTTTGCCGATCTGATATTTCACATTGCTGAGTTTCAATAGTAACCCACAGATTTGTCGGCGTACTGCACTAAAGATAAGCAATTTGGTTCACTAAAATGACAGCTCTGGAAATTTCAACGAAAATCTTCTGATTTCAATAAACACAAAAATTTGGTGTGTTGCTTGACTAATTACTTGTTTACTAGGGATTTTTTTTCAAATCCTCAATAAAATTTATAAATGAAAGTATTGTTAAAATTATTCATAATGAAACCATTTGCTTTAAATATTTGAAAAGTCATAAAAACTATAGAACAAAAAAAGGTTTAAGAGTATTGAATGATAGATCATTGAAGGTATCCTAGAAAGTCATGCTAAAAGTTATTTACTGAAAATTATCGACTGAAGTTCACCTTCTTTCAAATTGTCTTTCTCAGCCTAGGCTTATAAAAACGCCTTATGCTGAAGAGACAAGCATTCAAAATTCAAAATTAGACAAATAAAATATGGTTTCCTTACTTGGTTAATTGTTTGCTTCATAAAAATAATAACTCATTTATTTTCTTTTTGTGATGCTCTTGTATTTTATCGACTAAAGTTTAATTCTGAGGAAAAATGTCATTATTTTTCATTGAAATTTTGTGGTTTTCTTAAAATTCTACTGACATTACTCATCATTCGATTTAAAGGAGATAATTTTGCACAATTTTTTTGACAATGATCAAAAGAAAGTAAGTTACGACTCCTCAATTGCCCAACATATATGGACCAATACCTACTTAGGGATGAATCGGTCCAAGCAAATACTAGTAAATAATCGATACTGTTGATTCGATACCAAGTAAAAATAGTATCGATTCTCTCAGTGCGATACCAAGTTGGTGTATCGAATAAGTAATTTCTCATCCAGTCCAACCGAAATACAAAGAAGTCTAAAAATCTTGTGTTATTGTCGAAAAGTTATCGATAATTTAGTTTTCAAAACATTTTTATTTTATGAATAAATCAACAGTGCGATCTTCAAAAAAGCGATCATCCAAATCATTTTCGTTACATGTTTGCTCTATAATAATCAGTATTGTGCAAAACTCAATATCTCATAACACACGCTTGAGATTTTTCATGTGTGAGTTTTCAATCACGCAACTCAGCGGTCAAAAATCATGGATGAGTTTGCTCACCTGTTAGACCCATTGTCTCGTATTTCCACAGTTTATTCGCACACGGCAATAATTTCTTCACGAGTTTTTGACGGGTTTTGTGACTCAATCATTTATTTTACGATTTGAGTTGATTGAGTAATTTTGCATCAAAATCTCAAGCGTGAGATTTGCGAAGCAGATCCAATGAGTTCGAACTCGATATTGAAGGGACCATCAAGTCAGGGAGGTATCGAGTTAAGGCTAAGTAGCCCATCATTCGTTTTGGCAACAATGATGACTTTTCAGCTTGCATTTGCAAACGCAGTCTTGGTAGTTTATATTGACTTGAAAATGTATCACTGTACGTGCTCACATGCATAAAGTATGCTGATACTTTTTCAGCTGTGTGAGTGCAAAACCAACTGATTTCTTTGATTCGAAATCGTGAGATGAATTAGCAACAATCATCAACGATGCGTACAAATTTCAATGGCCTACTTCGCCTTAAGAGGAAAATAACCATCATCGTTTTTAAAATTTTCAAAACCAGTTTTTTCGCTCAAAATCGAAGCAATTTTCACGAAAATCTATCATTGCATTGCACTTACTATTTGTAATTCAATGATAGCTTTTTATGAGGATTACTTTTAATTTGAACGAAAAAACTGGTTTTTAGTTTTCGATGATTGCTGATGATTGAATGATGGATTCTTGAGCCTTAAAGAACACAAAACCAGTGCAAATGCGATCTAAGGGACCATCGAGGTAGCCATGAAAACCAACTTTTACTGTGCTTCTCTAACTCGATATGAGGCTCTGCACAAAAATCATTCGGTCTCTTTCACTCCTCTGTAAAATTAGTAAACAACAAGGCCAGTAAACGTCAAAGTCCCATGCAAAATCAAAACAGTGCAGAGCCCCATAGAGATACAAAATATCGCGTAAGGGAGAGTTGACCGTACATTTAACAGGGTGTAGCTTTTGAACGGGTCCTACGGTTTTTTTTTTTTTTAAATGTTGCCCAGGCATGCAGTTTAGCCATAGAAGTCAACTAGTGAGCTCAGATTTGATTAAGATTTTTTTCTGATACCATCGGTCTGAGGAGCACCGCGGCGTGCTGCTTTTCCTTGCATTTTGTTTTGTTTGCTCACCGCTTGAAAAGAGCTTCAGTCCCATTGATAGGAATTAAATTATCTAGATGGGAACCGAGCCCAGCTGTCGGGCAGAGTTGTTTTTCCATTGGCCAGACAGCAGCGGTGAAGGTGACATTATTCTCTTCGTTTGACCCAAGGGCCCTCAACCGGTTGCTATAAAATAACACTTCCCGGGAAAATGGGGGGTTGTTTTCCCTTCGTCATGAGATTCAATGATGTGAAATGACTTTTTTTCTCCACAGGTTCGATGGATGCAACAGCAGCACGAAAAGATCCGCCGAAAGCGGGACTATTCGACGTTCGATCAGGATTTTGTGCGCTTTCCGGATCCGCGGTCGATCGCACCAGGAAGCCGGGTTAACTATCGGGACACCGGAGCGCACAATATCTTTCCGGATCCGCTCTTCAAGGAGCAATGGTACCTGGTGAGTAGAGTATGTGTTGATCTTTTACTGTCTCATATTCGAGTTGAAGCTGTGTTTATGCTTGGTTGAGGATGCTGGACGAAGTCTGGTGGAGACTAGGCTCTCGCTTAAGGTGCTTTTAGTATGGAAGAATTGCAGGTATGAGGTCAATTTGGGAATGTAAGCTTAGAACAAGAGAATACTTAAGCAGAGTGAAGTAATTTATATTCTTAAGGTGAAGATGAATCGAAGCCAAAGTTTAAATTTTCAAGAGCACGGATCTGGAGAACCAAACATCCGTTTGAGCTGAAAACCTAATCGATTGGTTACCACCAGCTGGTGACCAATCGATTATGTTTTCAGCTTAAACGGATGTTTGGTTCTCCAGATCCGTGCTCTTGAAAATTTGAACTTTGGCTTCGATGCATCTTCACCTTAAGCATCAATTTTGATCCGTATTCCTAGTAGGCATATTTACAAGGAAAAACTCATGTAAAGCATTAGAAGAAAACTGTATATAACAAACTGTTTTTTACTAAGATATTTATTTTAGGTAGGTCCTTTATTTAATGCTGTTAATTAATTAATATTGATAGAGTTATTTAATGCTGTTATTTTCATAGAAATCAAATAATATCGCATCACCAACCAAAGGTGATTTCCAGATCCTTACCTTATCCCACAAATCCAATATCCTTTCCATGACAACTGTGGAGATACAGAGATATACTCGGTCTTCAGTCGAACTAGCATTCATTCCCTAACTCGATGATTAGAATATGGCCGGCGCCGTTATTGACTTTTAGCTCTGAGCTCTAGATTTGTACACATTGAGAATGGTAGGTTAAGTCAAGGCCCAAGTCCAATTCTGTCAGTCTGTCAGCTGTCAGTTGTACGGGAAAGAAATTCCCGTTTGAGGCACTGCGCGGCGCCTCAAAATTTGGACCGTCCGAACCGGATACCGTACCTGTGGAGTGGAACCGGCCTACAGTCCCTGGTTCAGTATCGAAACGTTCTCGCTGGCCAACGAGGCAACCATCTGAGAAATTCCCGCCTATCAAGGAATCAATCGATCTCATTGCTGCTTTCCCTGGTCATCGAGGCGACCAGACGAGGAATCCCTGCCGATCAACGTGACGATTGGTGGCAACAGTGACATTGTTGCCGCCGGCAAGAATACCAAAGAGTGGGGAGTCTCTGTCCTAGCCGAGAGGATCAGGATCGTCGAAGCCTTATACTGGTCAACGAGGCGTACAGTAGAAGCATCCGTTCCTGGTCAACGAGGTGACGAGTCGAGGAAATCCCGCCGAACATCGAGAGGTTACCATCGAAGCCTTCTACTGGTCAACGGGGCATACAGTAGAAGCAGGACCCATTTACCCAGTTATTCGAGGTGACCCGTCCAGGAATTCCCGCCGATCTGCGTGAGATCGATACGAAGCGTGACATTCCTGCCACCGCAAGAGTACCAAAGGAGTGAGAGTTATCTAGCGGTCTGTGAAGAGATCGGTATCAGCAAAGCTTCTGCTGATCAACGAGGGTATCAAAAAAGCAGACCTCGTTTCCCTGAATAACAAGGCGAGCAGTAGAAACGGCATCTGTGTCCCGTGGTAATCATTAAAAAAAGTCCAACTAGTCAGTGAGCCGACTGACAGTGAGGAATCCCGGTCGATCTACCCCATGAGCTACTACTCGCCAGGAGCTGTGACACCCCGCATGGATGAGATTCAGAAACTTATCCATTGTTCACCAGTGCCATCCGAAGAAGAGCAGTACGAAATGGTTACCAACGAGTCTCCTGCTGCCAAGGATGTATCAAAGTCGAGTTCGACCGTGAAGAACGTTACCTGGCATCTAGTGGAAATCCAAGCCCATTCCAGAGGAGTACTCTGGGCTGTCGTAGGTAATGCCATTGTGTGTTACAACAGCTACCAACCAATTCGAGTTCTCTCAGGATGAGCACTGCAGGCTGTTGTTTGTAAAGCCAATGAGTGTTATGCAGCCCACAGACGCTCAGACGTTTTGACCAACATTGACTCCGCCCCCCAGGTTGGTGCTCATGTTGGTGCTATGTTTGACCGTGTGTGATGCTGCTTGACGAACCAATCTGACAGTTTGTGAAACCGATTTGACGGTTGACGAATCGGTCGGCCAAAATCAAACGAGTTTGATTTTTCTCAAACCACCGGTGGGCGGAGCCAAATGTTTGACGAACTGATCGTACTGTCTGTAGAGATGTTGCACGAACATCTACGTCAGCATGTCAAATTGAAGCTTTGACGCCCTATGAACTGCCGATGCAGATGGGTGGAAAGCCAAAATGCATGAGTTTACGCAGCGTCGGTGCCACGGTGATCTATCAAATGTGCGCTCTTGAGTTTCTATATATTTCAATAGCATTTCCAACAATCTCTGTCCGTTTTCTCTTAAGGGATTCGTTAATTAATCCTCAAATACGTTAATTAATCCTCAAGTTACAGTACTATCTTCAGAGAATTCATCAGCAGTTTTACCTGTGATTCCATCAAAAGTTCAACAAGCAATTTCTTCAGGGATTATACCAGAAATTCTACAAGGATTTTATCAGGATTTTACCAGCAATTCCCCCAGGTAATCCTTTTGGAATATCTTTAGGAATTCTACCAAAATCCTTCATGGATTGCACCTGGAACTCCTCAAGGGATTCTTAGGAGTACCTCTTGCAATTCCATCAGAAGATTCTCCAGGGATTCCATCAGCAGTACCTTCAGAGATTCCACCAGGATTTTTCAAAAGATTTCATTGGGAGTTCCTGCAGGGATTCCATCATAAACACCGTCTGGGATTCCATGAGAAGTCTCCATCAGGAAGGCTCCATCAGGAATCCCTCTGCTCTAGGGTTATTCGGGATTCCATCAGGCAGTTTATTGCAATTTCTCCCAGAAATTTATTTGAAGATTCTACCCGAATTTTCTTCCAGGGGGTTCTCTAGAGAATTCTTCAAGAGACTCATCTAGGAACTCTTCAAGGTAGTCCTCCCGGAATTCCTTAAGAGATTTCTCCAGGAATTAATCAAGGGATGCCTCCCGAAATTTTTGAAGGGATTAATCCTCAAGGAATTCCACCCAGAATATCTCCAAAGATTCTCGAGGGTTACCAGGAATTCCTCCAGGGATTTTATCAGAAATTTCCTTTAAGGATCACCAGAATTACGCAAGAGATTCTTTCTAGAATTTCTCAAAGGATTCCTCGCGGATTTCCTTAAGGAATCAATCCCTCAAGGGATTCCCCCGATTTTTTTTAAAGGAATTGCTCGCGGAATAACTTCAAGGATTCTTGGGGGTTTTAGGGAAATACTCAAGAGATTTTACCAGAAATTTCTGTTAAAAAATTTCACCTTTAATTTGGGAATCCATCAGTGTATCATCCAGTAATTCTATCAGGAGTTCCTCCTGAGATTCAAAACAAGAATTCCTTCAGGAATTCCTCTGAGAATTCCACCATAGGTTCCTCCGTGGATTCTGCCGAGATTAACTCCAATGATCCCATAACGAATTTTCTACGGGATTTGAACACAATTTCCTATAAAGATCCCACCAGTAATTTCTCCAGAGACTTCACCAGTATTTTCTCTTATTATTTCACCTGTATTTTTTGCGAGAGAAGTTTTTTAAGGGATTTCATAAGGGTTTCTTTAAGGGTTAGCACTGAGAATATTACCAGAGTTTCGCTAGAATTTCCACTAGAAAAATCTAACAGAGATTCGCCAGAAGTTCAACCATAAAATACTATAAAAGTTTTACTAGGATTTTCTTTTAGGGTTATCAGAAATTCTTTCAGGAAATTAGTAATTTCTGTAGAAATCCCAGGACGAATGCCTCGTAGGGTCCCTTCAGAGATACAAAGAAGAATCTTTAGAGGAAACACTGGTGGAATTCATAATTGAATTTATTGAAGATTCCCTAGAAGAAAACCGGAGTATAACCTGGGGGAACCTCTGAGAAAATTGCAAGCGGAATATCTAAAGGAATTTCTGCTGATATCCCGTGTTCAAAGTTCCGATGAATTCTTTTGCAGTATTTCTTGTGGAATCCCTGAAGGCTTCCTGGTAAAATCCTTGGAAGAATTCTTGGTGGAATCCCTGGAGGAACTCCTTGATGAAACCTTGGATAAATTCTGGGTAAGAGTTCCTGTAGTACATCTCTACATATATTTCTGCAAATAGAGGATGGATTTTCAAGTGGAATCTGTGGAGGAATAGGGTCCTAAAGCCCTGTCCCAATTTTAATACCAAACGCTCATGTTTAAGCCAGAAACTCATGTTTACTGATTTTTTAAATGATTTACGTTGGTTAAAGTCCCAAAACATTTTTTGTGGTTTTTGAGATTTTGACACACCCCTTGGTTTAAACTCAAATTTTGGGTATATTTTGTTTTGCGTGTCCCTTCCGAAATGTCAGATAGATCAACACCAGTGTTAAAACTAAAATCCCTGTGGTATTTTTGTCGACAAAGTGAATGTCAAACATGACCAAAAGTGTCAAGGTTCATATTTGGTACCATTTTTGAAATCAAAGTTTAAATATGTTATACCCTTTATTTCAGCAGGAAAAATTGCTAAAATAGTTGCAATAACATGGTCTTTCGCATTACCCGTAAATGAATACAGATCAAAACTATATCACCTTATGATATTATGATATTAAGATTTTATCTAACATAGGTTGATACTATTTTGATGCAGGATATTGTCAAAATAACTAAATTTTTAACAAAAAAAATATATGAATTGTATAACAAATATAACGAAATGTGTTTTAAAACTATCAAAAACATATCAAACTCAGTTATAATTTTTGATACAATGTATTAACATTAAAATACTGTGTATTATACGGGGTAACTCATTTAGTTACGAGTTTAATTTTATTAATTATAAGAAAATTCCAATAAGACATGATATTCCGCGCAATGAACAGAAAAATGTATGTTTTGCTATAAAACAAGCAATTTAGTATTGTGTATGTGTATGTGTAGCAACAAGTCAATTTTTAATCACTTGCAAATAGTCAATTATTAAATGATGATAATAATATTTTGTTAACAAATCCAAGAGATTTTTCTTCTATTCTCCCCAAATGAAAACAAAGTAACTCATTTTTATCATAAGTAAGTTAATATTTACAAAAAAAAACATGATATGATTAACAGAAATATAGATATACATTTTGTGTAAATGTCGAAACAATAAAGAATTAGATTGAAATGAAATAGATGAAAAAACTTAACACCAAACAATTTCCAAATATTATAACTTATTGAAATGCACTGATATGTGTTCAATTTTATTATAAAACTGTTAAAAATAAACAAATAGGAACATGTTCAAAATCAATATAACATATTATGATATATTATTGTTTTAATATTTTATGTGGATAACAGTGTTTAACCAAATTATATCATAATAAGATATGTAAATCATAATCTGATATAATTTAATTTAATTTTTGTTATATGCCTCCAGTCGGTAAATCACGAGAAGAATCACTGAAAGATTTTGAAAAGAGCAATTCCTGGTGGATGGTTTTGTGTTAATTTCTGTATTAATGTCTTGTTATGGATTTCTTGAGTATTATTTGTTTAAAGAAATTGTAGTGAAATCCCTGTTGTAATAGCAGGAAAAAATCCTGATATAATCTGTCTTGAAATGCCTGAAGTTTCGCTGGAGGAATTCTTAAAAAAAGATTTGGATGATTATTTAGGTCGAATATTTGAAGGAAGCATTGGATGTATCACTGAACAAATCCCTCGGGAAGTTTTTGTAAATCTTTGGAAAAACTACTAGAAAGAATCGCTGAAGAAATTCCTGGTGGTATTTCTGAAGCAACTTCTTGTAGATTTTAAGGAGGGATACTAGGAGAAAGCCCTAAAAAAGTCCTTGTTAAATCCTTGGGGAAATTTTTGGTGATGAAATTCTTGAGGAATCCCTTGAGAAGTAATTGAAAGAATTCGTGGTATGATTACTGGGTAACGCGTGATGGAATCCTTGGAATAAACTTTCAAAGGAATTCCTGAAGGAATTGTTATAACAATCTCTGGAGAAATTCTTGGAGGCAGCCTTGGAATAAGCCTGAAGAATTACTGAGAAGATTACTTGAGGAATTTTCTGGACAGATCTTTGAAGGAATCAGTGGAGAAAATCCACAAAAATTTGCAGAGGAACCTTTAAAGGAATCCTTGGTTTGCCTGATGAATTTTCCCCGGAGGAATTTTTGGTTGAATCTCTGGAATCCCGGGAACATTTTTTTTTTTGTGGACTCCTTAGTATAAGCCATGTATTTCTGAAAAAAATTCAAAGTAGAATAGCAAGAGGAAACCACTAAAAGATTCTGGATAAAATGTTTGAAAAAAATCCCATAGCCAAAACGATGACTGGTCAGAATATTCCCCTAAAGAGACATCTCATAATTTCAGAGTTTTGCCGGAATACTTCGTGCGAATTATAACTGGAATTCCTCATCGATATCCATTTCTTCCGATACTTAAATGTTCTGCTCTTCCTTATCACGATTATTGCCAAAAAAAATCGTAGAAATATTCTCCCCACATTCCTTGACCAGTCGGTCAAACGGTTGCATCAACATAAATCGGTTTGACTAACTTGGGGGCGGAGTCAATGTTGGTCAAACCGTCTGAGCGTCTGTGGGCTGCATTATGACAGCCACCAACGAAATGGAGCTCGGTCAGGAGGAGCCCATCGAGCAACCAGAGAACGTGAAGACATCTCCAAATGGAATGCTGCTCTTCATTCATTCGGGATTTTAAGTAGTGGCTCGTACTCGTAAAACCGGAACTGAGTGCCCTACTTCGGAATATTTGGAGTTGAACGCTTTCTGCGAAAGGAACTGCGTTCCGGATAAGGCACCGCGTCTCGATCACCCAAGGACAACGAGGAAATGGTACATCAATCCAGCGAAACCACCACCAGCGGCCATTGCAAACCATCCAAGATCAGCAGCGCAAACTGTATTGCCCAGCTGGCCTGTGAAAAAGACCTTATGAAAGGAATGCCTCAGCCTGCATCTCCAAGAACCGATCAAGCAGTGGAGCAACATGTCGATCGAACTGAGTCTACTGAAAAACAATGAGACTTCTTCCAAGTTGGACTCATCAACTGACGATAAGGATACCAACTCAGAAAGCCCGACATCGAGAAGCAATGGTCATCGTACTAAAGCTCTCGATCAGCGTCAGTCTGCGCTCACAAAGCAAGTGGCGACCGGAGACACCGAAGGACATATCTCGACATGTCATCCAGCGATAAATGCCGAAGAATTTTGTGTTAGAAACCTGATTCTATAAGACTACAGTCCAGTGAACTTCCTGTGTTGTGATGGAAATGGTTGGGTGAAAAAACGTCGAAAGACAAAATGTTGAATGCCAAAACGTCGAATGCCAAAACGTCGAAAGGACAAAACGTCGAAGGGACAAAACGTCGAATGCCAAAATGTCGAATGCCAAAACGTAAAAAGAAAAAAAACGTCGGAGAGATAAAACATGGAACAGACAAAAAACCGAATGTCTGACAAAACATCTATCGATTCAAGGATATGAACGAATATCAAGAAAATCGATAAAAATGTAACGTGAGATTCAAAAATTAAACAGTGTTTTGAACAGTTAAGGCAGTGAAAATTGTTTTTTCCAATGTTATTACCGTGGTACCGTAATTTTTAGTTGGTATTGGATGGTATATTAAAAAGTCAAATTGAAAATTACCAAGACTTGGCGAAATTGTTGAAATTGATGATTTAAACAATATCTAAGTTTAAATCATCAAGTTACAAAACATGTGTTAGAGTGTCTCATCAAAGTATTAATATTAGTCAAACATTTAGCATGTTTTGAAATAAAAATATCAATTAACTCTAATTAAAAATAATTGTATCGTATTCGGTTTTCATTATTTTTTCAATTAATACTTGTATTGTTCTTTCTATTTTGGTACTGTCTCACTATCGCTTAAATTATAAAACTGTATAAATTCTCTACACCAAAAAAAACAACGTCTAACGTTTCTGAGCAGATAATCGATTCAGTTGTACGTATTCGACAAAAGAATGAGTAAGTTTTTAAAGAATAAAGAATTTACTAATTGTTTCAAATTATGTGTTAGTTGTTAGTAATTAGTTTACAACACATTGGAAATGTTAAATTAAGTTATTGAAATTATCATGTTTGGTAATATCATCCCACTTTACACAAAATGTTATATATTAATCTATATACTAAACAACATGAACTACAAACACTAAAGTAACAATAGCATGATGTCACATTTACGGAACTCTAAGATAGACGAAACTGATCAGTTTGAACAACAGCAATAGATTAGTCAGTAAGAATCCAATCGATAGACATGCAATTCGCGCGCCTTGTTTCACTAAAATGTAGAAGTTTTATTGAATGTAACCGTTGAACGTTTTTATCGGAAGGAAAAGACTAGAAGAAGAGTTGAAAAAGGATGTTCATAGGGAAAGAAAAGAATCATGATTATTCACATAACGGGGGGATCTGCGGAATACGTTGCTGAAAATACAACTTAACCCACGAACCTATATCCTCAACATCATGGTTGACTTGGTTAATTAGGTCATTTCTGTAAATAGAAATGTTAGTAGTAGAACGCTAGAAGCGCTGTTCTCACAAAACTGATTTTAATTATTATTACCTTTAATTATGGTTTTTCTTTGTATGTTCAATACCCGTCGTTGTTTTGGTTTTTATAATTAATTTGACACTTTGATACCCGGTACTCACGCTGTCAGTTCGTGGCAAACTAGATGTTGGTAACACGAACAGCAGCGACATTAGCATTCTTAGGTTAATGCTTCTACTTTTCTGTAGGGTAAGTGTTCCCTTAGTTGTGGGTGTTCCTATATTTGCGGTAGTGCCGTTTTCACTGATTTAATCACTTTAACTACAGCACCGACACTGCCAATCGACGTATTGGCTTGTTGATATATGGAATAGCTGAAAAGAGCGTTCAAATTGCTTTAGAATTGATGAAATATCACTAAATTTGCTAAAACTTTTCTTACTTGTACCAATAGTTGCGGTAAAGTGTTCCTATAGTGGAGGATCCCATAAGAAAACAACGGATACCGCAACTATAGGAACACAAATTAAAAATATACCGCAACTAAAGGAACAGTGTACCAATAGTGGAAGTATTATTTTTCACCGACATGCCGTGGATTACTGCGATGAAATCATTTCTCTCGTTAAGTCAATGGTCGTTACTTCCCGTTACAACAATAACATGTACATTAATTGCGCTTCTTGAATTAAGGCGGTTAAATGAAGTTCAATCGTGCTTAGTACCTCCACTATTGGTACATCTACCCTACTTCGAATTCAATTTGCTTCACAAAGTTCTTCTGTCTTCGTCTGAAATGGATGTAAGAGTGACATTTTTCTGAAAAAAAATTCCATGCATACTGCGATGAAAATTGTAAATTTTGCTGTTTCTAATGCCGTCCGCATCGCAACCGTTTTTTCCTTAGCAACACTAGTTATCCAAAATGACTGCTTTCGACGTTTTGTCCCTTTCGACGTTTTGGGAATCGACGTTTTGGCATTCGACATTTTGGCATTCGACGTTTTGGCTTTCGACATTTTGTCCCTAAACCGATGGAAATAGACATTGCAACCAGAATAACTCCTCCATTGGTCTTGCACCGCTTTCTGTCTTTTAAACAAAATGACGAAGGAAGACAGACTGCGGACTGCAGACAGCATGCTGAAATCATCAACCGGAACCCCGAGAAGACAACTCCCAAGTAACATTAGTAGCTGAATAAAAGTTTATTAAACTGAAATAAGTTTAAGAGTGGTTTATTGAGCTCTTATTCTGCAAAAATGTTTGTTGAGCTGTTATCAGTATGCCAGGCTTCGATACGAGTTCTTGCCAGGCCGGGGGAGTATGTTCGCGCCCGAATCGACCGCTCCGGTGGAAAAACTGTCCCACTGTCCCCTACAGCAAGGAGCATGAAGAAAAACTTCAACTCACAACTGTGACTTGTGCCCTTACTCTAGCACACGCTTTAACTGCGAGATCATCAACAGACATACCAGGTTTCTCGCTGAACACGATTTACCATCCACAAAACGTAAACAACAGTCAGCAGGAACGATACCGACCGACGACTCGCCCAGCTGATAATGACAGCTGTCATTCAACGAACGTCATCCAGATGGCACTCAGCAGGGGTGTTCATCGACCGATAGAGTGAGTGACTCGTGAGTTACTCTGCTTGGCAGTGCTGCCATTCAGGAATTATTCAGGAAGATTCTAGTTTAGAAAGATTTGGAAAATTCTAGAATCAGTTCTGCGAAGAAGACAGCGAACAGTATCATCTGATCCGGCAAACGGTCAAGTTGTGTGAAATGTAGTGTAAAGTACAGTGAGCTGGCTAAGGTTCAAGAGTAAAACAGGGAAGTGAAATAATGTGTTAGTGCAAAAGTAATTCCACCCGTGTGTTACTTTCCTGTGAAAAATAAAATCCCGCTTGAGGCATTGCGGCGCCTCAACACACCCTACCTTGGTATGGGAAACATTTACAACATTTACGTTAAATTATGCTACACGGTAAAAATTATATCATCAACCCTCACAAAACTGCATGTTTTAGCCATATTAATCGAAAATGTTCATCATATGTATTTGATCGATCGATACCCTTCTACTATACGAACATCAGAGATATCAAACCGAAAGGTCATTGGAGTGGAATTTATGTATTTCCACACTGGTGGTGTCCTTCCTCCGTCCTGCTTTTTCTTAAGATGTTATAGCAAGATGAAAGTATCCCGGCCGGAGTTATAAAAATAGGAAATGATCCCTCCTAAAAGGATGACGAGCATGTTATAAATTGTTCCGCTCCAAAAAACAGTCGGTACTTCTGTGTTAGAAAAACAATCGTATCGCAAGGACCGAATTAGCTTTCTTCATCGCGCATTTCCGGCAAAATTCAATCTGCTCTAATTGCTTGGTCCCGACGACAACTCTGCTGCCCACTTAGGATGTAATTAGATGTGAAATTTTGGTCCCACTCATCGGGGCGAATCCATTTCGCAAGTGGCACCAGCAAGCAGCTTCTACCAGTTGATTAATGTTTATGAAATTTTCCAGCTCTTCTTTAAGATAGACACACGTGCCCACCCACCTTTCCTCCATACATGAGAGAAAATTTACCTTGGTAGAATAGCTGGAAGGAACGATGCTTGCCATAGGAATATGATGAAAGCCACGTTATATGGATGATGGGTGCGGGTGGGGTGGTGCAAAAATTCAGTACAGTTATTGGGTATAAGGTTTTTTTTTATAAGTATCATTCCAAACATTACTTAAATTGTATGTCAAGGTGGCTGTTAACAGCACTTATTTGATAAATCTAAATTAAGGCTCAAGAATCCATCATTCAATCATCAGCAATCATTCAAATTGAAAAACCAGTTTTTTCGTTCAATTTTCAAGAAATTCTCATGAAAATTTATCATTGCATTATAGATAGCAAATGTAATGCAATGATATATTTTCATGAACATTGCTTCAAATTTGAGCAAGAAAACTGATTTTGAAAATTTCTAAAACAATTATTTTCTTATTTTCTTCTTAAGATTTTTACAAATTTTGTTGATGTTGATGTTGTCTGCATAGAATATAAAAAAATGTTTTAAATAAGTAGGATTCATGGTTTTGGAAAATGGGGCCTTCCTTAGCCGTGTGGTTAGAGTCAACGGCTACAAAGCAAAGCTATGCTGAAGGTGTGTGAGTTCGATTTTCGGTCGGTCCAGAATCTTTTCGTAATGGAAATTTCCTTGACTTCCCTGGGCATAGAGTATCATCGTAACTGCCACACGATATACGAATGCGAAAATGGCAAATTTGGCAAAAAAGCTCTCAGTAACTGTGGAAGTGCTCATTGAACACTAAACTGAGAAGTAGGCTCTGTTCCAGTGAGAACGTAATGCCAAGATGAAGAAGATTTATGGTATTTCCTATAATTTTCCCATAGAAATATTTCGGTAACTTCTTTTATGAGACAAACGTCCAGAGAAGGCTCGAATACACATTTTTTTATCAATTCTGTGATACCTACTAAATCGTGCAGCTTGAAAATATTCAACTTGTCGATTTGTTGAATAAGGATTAAACGTAAGTCCTTAACTCATATGATTCAGAATCACCCTAGCAACTCACATATATCTCGCTTCCACACACAACAGAAGCACCTTTGAAGGACCCCAAAGTTACACATGACTGGCGCTCCAAGTGCCTATCAACTTCGTCTATCTTCCGAACCAAGAAAGATTCCACCCTTCTTAGCAAGGAAAAAGCCCAAAATTTGTGAATTTGCAGAAAACGAACCCACCCAAACACAGAAAAAGTCAACAAAACGAGTCGCGCGCTTCTACTCGGCAAATATGGATTATATCTATGCTTTCACTGGCGATGAAATGTGACTCCCGAGTTTGACGTACGCACTCGGGGACTCAGGGTAGAAGTGTATTTTTCCCTCCTAACCCCTTCTTCCTCAGTCGGGAGCCTCAAACCAGAACGAAAAGGGTCTTTTTCCGAGGCAAACGACATTTGGACACACATACACACACGCAAATAGAGACAGGGATCGCTTTGGGCGCGATGGGTAAATGTGTACTCAGTCATCTTGTAGGCCCTCGGAAAAACGCTGGCTCTGAAACACCGGAAGGAAAATATTTGACTTTGCGCTCGGTCGCTTCTCCTGTTCGCCTTCTTTGCCTTGCTCATCATCATCATCATTTCAGTTGTGCCTTGTGAACCTATCGGATAAGGGTGTGCGATAGGCCTTTTTTTTTCATGTCGATACGAAACGATACAGACGTTTCTGAAGGTTTGAGAATCCTTGTAATAGTTCAGTAATTTTCAAGAGTTTGATCACTAATATAGCAAATATTGCTGAAACTCATTTGAAACCTGGAACCAAATTCAAAAGAGATCCAAACTTTTTTGTTTATCGTAATAATCGACTGGATGGAGCTTTGGGAGAGTTACAATCATCATTGGATAAAACATCAACTTTTTTCGTCATTTAAAAACTTTTTTTTTTTTTTTGAAACATTTGGTGTTTCAGTTGAAATACAGCTTAATAAATATTCTTCGTAGCTGCCTATTTGCCTTTTGAATGCACTGGCAAGCAAGTTAATTTGCTTCAAACTGATTTGTCAAATTTGACTCGCAATAAGTCAACAAATGTTTTTCGTGAGACTTCGTTGCGTAAAATGTTTGACAAAATCTTTCACAATATCTCACACCCTTACTCTCGAAAGCCAAAAACGAAGAAGGAAGACGGCAGCAAGTAAGCGGAGAACGTTGAAGTTTGATACGATTATTTAAACACCTTCTCGTCCCCGATGTGAATCCGTTCTGATATCATTACAACACTTTAGATTCGTAAGCTCGTCATGAGACTGCTGCTTTTGCTTCTGTGTTTACAAAAACATCGTACCAACTTATGACGGATGAGCAAGGGGTGAGATACTCTCCGTGATTTCTCCACACGAAAAATTGATCCTCTTGATGTAAAGCACTCCATCTCTTGTGATGACATAAATTTTAGCGTCGATTATGTCACATCACCGAAATCCCGCTTGCAACGATTAAGTACCTCCAACGTTCAAGAGGTGTAAATCAACAAAGTCAGTATCAGTACCGAAGTTGTCACGCAACGTGCCTAAATAGCTTATTAATCCAGGCAAATTAATCTTCTGCATATTCCTACACGGTCATTTGGCGTAGTAACTGATGACCTGGGATTATCATTAGCCTCTCAATAATCATACGGGTCACGTAAAGTGGCGGCTGGCATTCGGTGGGGCGTGTCACAGTCCTTGCCTCAATTTATCACGCTTTGCACAAAACAGTAACCAATCGAAGCATCCTTCTAATGCTCAACTCACCGGAAACGCTCATCCGGGTGCTCATTCCCCGGAACTCGGAGGAATTAAATACATAATTAGGCCTATACAAATATTAAATTTCTTTTATGTCCGAGCCCACTTGGAAGGTACGAGGGGGGGGGATAAAAATAAATAAGGAACAAAAAAATAAAAAGGAAAAAAAAAGTTATTTTTTAGAATTTTTATTTTAAACGATAATTGTTAAACTTTTATCAAACGTCCTCTGGTTAATTATTTTAGTTGTTTTTAACTTTAAAAATTGAAAAAACCTAACTGATGTCAAAAAATGATAAATCTTTTTTTTTTCTCCCCTTCAAAATTTTCGGATTTTTGAAGGGGGGGGTGACATAAAAGAAAATTAATATTTGTATCAGCCTTATTATTGGATAATTTTCCACGGCACGTGATGCACCACTCGAACGGAACCAATCATAGGTGGGCAGTTCCTAGAATGTTGCAAGTTGTTGTTGGTTCTAGGTACATTCAATATAACGCACCACGCCTCGATGGGCTGCTCAACCGACTTGCTAAAATGCTGAACATTGCAATTATATTTATGTTTAATCATTCATTGACATAGGATTTTTTTACCTAGTGAAATCCCAGGAACCGAGTTCAGTTTTGAATCCCTAAATCCCAAACATTATTTTAAAAATATATTTACAAGAGTTATTTCCAAAACAGTAAAAACAACTAAGTTGATAGTACAATGGAAAAACGATTTTGCATATAACTTCACTGAAGATCTTATTCCTAAGCGTTGTTTTCCAAGAAATCTGTAAAGAATTATTGGATAGAATTGTCCGAGATTTATTCCAGGACTTCCTCCCATCTAGCAGCAAATCTACCAGGGTTTCTTCCACGACTACCGCCAGGAAACTTTCACCTAGCTCACTGTGCTTCACGCTTTCTTGTAACAACCGGATCTGAAGTGAACAGCGTCTTAACAGGGTTGATGTGCAGCATTCCGGCAAAAATCACTGCCCATCGCAACCTTCCAGCTTTCTTAACTTTCTAAATACTAGGGTAGGTGTACCAGTTATGGACATAATAGTTCCCTATTTTGCCATATGTGATAATATGATTATTTTCAAATTTTTAATCATTCTGTGTACTTTAGTAGTTTGATATTAAATGAATCTTGATGTTAGATCATTCAATAATATTCAAAATGTGAGAGTTTGAGAGAAAACACATATGGCCAAATAGGGAACCACTATAGCCATAACTGGTACACTTTCCCTAGTGTTGATCAGCCTCGACAAGACGTTTTTTAGCCTTTTCAAGCTGTGGAAGAGCATTTTTATTTAAATGTTTTAGTTTAACAATTCATTAAAGTGACTTGCTGTATCCAACTAAACGCGTTCTGGCCTTTCGCACCGCTTTCAAAGATAGATACCAAAATCTTGCCGAGTCCGCTGGCTTCAACTCCTCTGGTGTAGCTTGGTGTACGTAGCCGCACTAGATACTCGCTTATTTGTCGGTGGACACTGTCATGATGTTCTGGCTCTGCTTTCATCCGACGCTCGAAACGCTCTAGTCGCCTCTTGTCCATACTGAAATTGTCAGGAATCTTGAAGTGGTCATAATGCCACAGAAGTCCCATTTCAAACCCCGGGTACGCGGTAGGTTGGCTGATCGGGCACGCTTGTTATCATCACTCTCAAGACGTTTGAAATCGGCTATTCCCAAGCTCTCAACGGCGAAGAATTGCTTTACCATATCGTGCAAGTCAAGATCTTTCGAACATTCGGAGATGTGGAAGCTTGAGATTGCCTCCTGCAGCCATTCCCGATATTCACCAACCCAACCGAGTTTTGCTCACGATGGGGTCGTTGACCCTCTCATATCTTCAAATGCTGCTATCAGACTGGCGTTGTTGAAGCCGATGAGGATTCCAGCAGACACTGATTTAAAACTCGTGATAGGGAGTCCTTGCAGGTGAAAGCGCTTTGAATCCTCGAAAGTCGAGTGCTTAGGGCGATATCTGGCGGTGTGCAAGAAAATATGAGGCAGCGAAGGATGAACCATGAACTCGTTCAACTCTACGGCAAACCTAGTTTCCTTAATTTGGCCAAAGCTAGCCAAATGCGATGGGCAGGGCATGTTTCAAGAATGCCGGACAGCATACCTACAAAAATGGTGTTAGCTTCGAATTCGGTTGGTACAAGAAGGATTGGAGCGCAGCGTGCTAGATGGTTGTCTATCTCAATTGTTCTATGAACAACAGATAAATGCGTTTTAATATCCTAGGCTTGTCAACGCATGGAGGTGCTTCATAGCTCCACCAGCAACTAGACGAGCAGTTGTGAAATATAATCTTTTCTTGCACATTCTACCACAGTCTACTACGAGAGACGTTACAGGTCATCGATGACGATAAAACTATTGGTTCGACAAAGAGTGCCAGAGAGTGACAGACGAAAGGAATGCTACCAGGAATTGTGCGCTAGCGATCGGCATAAGGTTCAACAGAGAGCAGTTCATAATAGCAAGAGTAGAAGAACCGCAGATGGAGCACTTTCAGCAGTTGTTGAATGGTTAAACGGAAATGTAACTAGATTCCGTCGGTTTTGCTGTGGGCCTATCGATCACAAGGTTAGGTAGTTTAAAGAGAACTGGAAGATTGTAATTTCGATCTATCAAGAACGGGAGGACGAAGAAATGCCCACTGTTTAGTTAGATCTTAACAGTTCGAGGCGACAAGAGAACTCGTGCTGTAAAAATCATCATTCTGCAACTTGTCCCGTAAACTACTAGTAAATCACTGCTCGACTTGAAATAAATTTTCAACGGACATCTTATTATTACGTTATTCAACATTACATAGCGGTCACTGCATAAGTACAAGCTATAAAAACAAACATTCCTTAACCCCTTCAAAATCATCCTCCCTCTATTTGATACGAAAATCTTCTTCATTTAATAAGGAATCAACCTTGTCAGAGCAGCCACAATCCTTGCCCCGGTTCTTCATTTCTCCAGGGAAAGCTTATCACTTTTAGCAGCTCGTATTCATACGATTCTTTCCCCCGTTTTGCCGGGCGACGACGTACAAAGGCCCGTTGTGACTTTTTGGTTCCGCCGACATTCATACGGTTTTGCTCATTTTTTGCAGCCCCGCAATGTCGATGTTATACACACATCTCTCCTCCACATCTGAAGACGAGTAGAAAGGGAGCAGCGCACAAATTTATTCCCATCACTCATACACAAAGCTCGTTGTCTCTGGACGATGACGACGACGTTTGACTTCCTCGCCTGGGGCTTCTCATGAAAGCTCTTTCGCTACATTCGGAGACGAAACCATACAAAAGAGAGCGCCTCATCACCTCGCTTTTCCCCCTAGGACACTTTGTAGCCCTGAGTATGTGTATTTCTTTGATTCACATGAGAGCTTCATCAGAGCAGCAGAATCTGGAAACAAACTGCTCGTAATTTTCTAAAGTTTATTTTTATTATATACAGAAACAATTCAGCGCTCTTCATTTCCATTTAATTCGGAATCAGGGGCTTGGTGGGTGGTGGAAATGGGTGGCATGAAGTCGGAAAAGTACCGGCATTGTTGGAGGATTTCCCATATGAGTTGAGCGGTGTTCTTCCATTGTTTGACTTCGTTCTGGCTGGCATTCAGACCCGTCGAGCAATGAAGCGATGTCAGTGCAGGAACATGAAAGGTTTGAATGCTGTTGAATTTTGCTCCTGGCTTCGATGAGGTGGAAAATTATGGAAGTACCGATGAATATAATTGAATGTTGGTGTGTCGCTGATTGCTATCAGAGGATACCGGAACGATCAGCAATTATTTTATTCGCCTATTTAGTGCCATAAAATTTATAAATTTTATAATGTTTTCCAAAATGGCTTAACTTTTATGATTTTACTTGATTTAGAGATATTTTTGAGGAGTAAAAAATGAACTCAAAATTCACAACACAAATCCTCAAACGATTCGAGGATTTTCTTTGGCACTCTTTATCTATTTCTGCTATGCTCGTCTTTACTCACACTTCAAAAAAACTATTGGGTGACCCAGCCAAATAAAACAGGCCTCGCGAAGTTGTCATGGCACTCTTTTCCGGTGGAAATTTCATCTGTTGTGTTGTTCTTACCGGTACCGTCGGAGAAAACCCTGGTTCGGACACGGAGGAATTCGTTCCTGCACAAACTACACACGTGTTGAACTGATTGGTCAAAACACTTTTATTTAGGATGAGAGAAAACTACAACTTTTATTCTGAGCTCGATAGGTTTGTAACGACTTCAAATTTATTGGATGCTCATGCGCGCACGATCGAGAGCTAACTAACTGCCCTGAGTATATAGAACGATACTCTAGGGTCAGTGTGGTGAGTATACGCGCGAATATAACCGATCGCGGTCGATTCGGTCTCACCGGTATATAAGCTACCTATGCTGATAGGAAATGCGAGATGGTAATGATAATAATGATAAGGATGAGCGAGAGTGATATAGTTCCGATCGTGTGGAACATGTTTGGGTTGCCAGTATTGCTGTTTGATCTAGTTCTGAACATGCCGGCCGCCTTGAAATCATAGGGATTTCAATCAAATCCTGGGCATACTATTTCGACCGACTCTGTACCTCTACCTAACCGACTTCGAATGCTACTGCTGACTACTATTTTGCATGGTTTTTTTTGATTTAGTTGTCCTTATATACTAGCACTATTATGTCCGACGAGTTCAGCCGGAGAGCGATGACCTGCTTGTTGATCGCTGGATAGCTGATATTGCTCGACGCTCGAAGGACTGTAGATGTAGACGATGATTGCTGATAGGGGCTTGAGATTGACTACAATGGTGATGACGACGACGATATTGGATTCTGCTTGAACTGGGATGATGACTTGATGTTGATGGATTGTTTCGACGCTGCCCGTGCCCTTGTTGGGGTCGAATGGAACCTCTCTTCTAGTGGGTGGCTTCGCTGATGCTGTCCTACGTCCTCCGGTGTGGTATGCTGACATCAATCGACGCTAGAAATGAACGGGTGCTTTTAACCTTGAATTTATGAACTAAAACAGAACTTGCCTGGAGCGGAGGCCTCCTGGCCTCCGCAGGTGCCCCAGGCACCGATGACGACGGTTGGTACGTCGCTCCACACGAATTGGAAAGGTCTACTACGGTTCTATGCGATGAACGATGCTGCGCCGACGAAGACATTAGTTCTCCGATCGGGTTGATCAGGCCCTGTGGACGACTTGTCGATGGCGTTTGCAGCGATGCTGAGATATGGTACCAATTCTTCAGCTGGATGGTTGATGATGGTAGATGCGCTAATGACCTTTCAGCGAGAGTGGTTAATGCATTTGTGATATAGATTGACGTCACAACAAAATTTCAATAGCAGGACGGACGATATGGACATCATGGATAGGGCATGCTCAACGACTACACGGCGAACTAAAGCGTGATTGACGGATGGACCAGATAGCAGCGCGATGTCTTCTGATGACGGGCGTCCCCGAAGGGACCGACGGGTGGCTATGGGGGATGAACATTTCTTGAGCTTTTTGAATTATTCAATGAAACACATACTTAACTGGAAAGCGGAGGCCCTCAATGTGAAGACCCCCGCGGTGCCGAAGCACCATCGACGGAAGAGCCTAGTACTCTTCTTCTATGGGTGCGTTATCCTTGATTGGAAGAATGCAGATTTTGGAGATGGCTCGTTTGAAAAGCCCGTCCTTGGTGCGGACTTCTACTACTCGGACGTTTCCGTCCGATCCGGTGTAAATTTCTGCTACTCGCCCCAATTTCCACCTTTGCGGAGGCAGGTTGTCCTCCTTCACTAACACCATTGTGCCAACCTTGATGTTATCGCGCTTCCTAGTCCATTTTGTTCTATTGTGCAAATCCGACAGATAGTGGGTCTTCCATTTCCGCCAGAGTCTTTGCACAAAATCTTGCGATCGCTGCCAGACTGACAAACGATTTTCGGGTATCTCTTGAAGATCAGGTTCAGGAACCGCAGTCAACGGTCTTCCAACGAGGAAGTGTCCTGGGGTTAAAGCAGCATAATCGTTTGGGTCGTTGCTAAGCGGGGTTAGTGGGCGCGAATTCAATATTGCGGCCACTTGCTGGACAATTGTATGCAACTCATCGTAGCTAAGCTGCTGGTTCCCAACGATCTTGCGAAAATGACCTTTAAACGACTTGACCGCTGCCTCCCAGAGTCCACCGAAGTTTGGAGAACGAGCCGGTATGAACTCGAACTGGATGCCTTCATCTTCAACTGTACGAACTACAGTATGTTGGAATTGTTGATCGAGAAACTGGAGACGCAACTCTTCCAATTCTCTGTTGGCGCCTACAAAATTGGTGGCATTGTCGCACATTACCACCTGTGGTTTTCCTCTAACTGCGACAAATCGTTTGAAAGCAGCCAAGAAGGCTTGAGTCGACAGATCCGCCACAACTTCCATGTGTACGGCCTTCGTTGCCAGACAAACAAAAATCGCTACAAAGCATTTCACCGCTGCGCTACGCCGGACTGGATATTTTATGTAGAATGGTCCACAAAGATCTACACCAACCTTCAAAAATACGGCTGCAGGGTTTACTCGAACCGACGGCAGATCGGCCATTAGTTGTTCGTGAACGGTGGGCTTGTTACGGAAGCACGTTACACACTCGTGACACACCGTGCGGGCCAAATCACGTGCATTGGTTGGCCAGAACTTCTCTCTGACCGAGGCTATTAGAAGCTGTTGACCAGCATGGAAGTGTGCGAGGTGATAGTGCCGCAAAACGAGTTTGGTGAACGGATGACGGTGATGTAAAATCATTGGGTGCTTGCGACTTTCCGAAATTGGCGCGTTAGCAAGCCGGCCGCCAACGCGAAGCGTTTCATCAACGAGGATTGGATGTAGCATGAGAATCTTAGACGAAGACTTCACCTCCCGCGCACGAGAAAGTGCTGCAACTTCCTCGGGAAAACTGTCCGCTTGAGCTAGCCGAACTAGAGCTTCGGTTGACTCATTCAGCTCTTGAAGCTTTATCTGTCCCGAACGCTTGTGGGTGCGGTTGTTCGGAGTTGCGTTATGGAGGAATCTACGAATGTATGCTACGATTCGCACGAGTTCGGTGAACGATGAACGCAAGAGAAATAGTTCGTTTGGAGGCTTTGCGCGAGCTGGTAGCGCAACCGAAGATCGCTCCTCGAGAAGTGAATGCTCAATGTCCGGTGTTACAGACGAATTGCTAGGCCACATTGAGCGGTCTTGTCGTAGCCACAGTGGACCTTCAAACCACATAGTTTCGTATTTCAGCTGTGCGGGTATCATTCCGCGCGATATTATGTCCGCTGGATTGTCCGCTCCGGCCACATGGTTCCAAACGCCGTTGCTGGTTATATGCTGAATTTCCGAGACACGGTTTGCGACGAACACTTGCCAACGGGATGGTGGAGAAGCTAACCAGTACTTCACGATTGTGGAGTCGGTCCAAAAGAACGATTGAAATGGAATTTTGATACTGCTGCATACCTTTTCATACAAGTGGCTCAACAAGAGCGCTGCGGAAAGTTCGAGCCGAGGCGTTGATAAAACCTTTTTCTTTCGCTTCAAATCCTCCAGAGACGCGACTCTGGATTTGGCAGTGACGAGCTTGGCAGTTATGGTACCGTCAACCGTAATACAGCGAAGATAAAGGCAGGCACCATAGGCAACGTTAGAAGCGTCCGAAAATCCGTGTAACTCCACTGTGACTAGATCCTTGGTGAAAGAGACCCAGCGAGGGACAGTGAGAGTGTCTAAGGCCAGGAGATTTCGCCGAAATTCGATCCAAAAGCTCTGTAATTCGTCCGGTAATAAATCGTCCCAGTCGCATTTCTGCTTCCAGAGCGTTTGAAGAAAGATTTTGGCCTGTACGACTACCGGACCAATTAGTCCTAACGGATCGAAAATGTTTGCCGATTCGGATAAGACGGATCTTTTGGTGATAGGTGTATCCAACTCCAGCTTGGGAACAGTGAAACGAAAGATATCAGCAGCTGGTTCCCAAATCAAACCGAGGGTTTTCACGGCAGATGTTGACGAGTCCAACTCAAAGGAACTACGCTCGTCTCAAAGATCTATCGGAACATTACCAAGTAGTTCGGCGCTGTTGGAACTCCATTTCCTCAAGATGAAACCAGCTGAGCTCATCAGGTCGATCAGCTCCGATACTAAAGCCTTTCCTTCTTCCAAATCGTCAGTCCCTGTCAACGCATCATCTACGTAAAAGTCTTTCTTGATCACTTTCGCTGCAACAGGATGCGTTGCTTCACCGTCACTTCCTAAACGTTGAAGGCACTTTGTTGCGAGATAGGGTGCAGAACTAGTTCCGTAGGTAACCGTGGTTAACTTGTACGCCTTAATGGAGTCGTCGGGCGATGGTCTCCAAAGGATGCACTGTAGTGGATGGTCAGTTGGGCAAACGTTTACCATTCTATACATTTTTGCTACGTCTGCCACGATAGCGTACTTCCAAAATCGAAATCGCAACGAAATGGAGTGGAGATCGTCTTGGACGACCGGCCCTACCATCAATCCATCGTTCAAAGACACGCCTGTCGACGTGCGGCACGAGGCGTCAAATACGACCCGAAGTTTCGTCGTGGTGCTATCAGGCTTTAGCACTGCGTGATGTGGCAAAAAGTAGGCAGGCTCCTCTTCTTCTGACACTTCTTCCATATGGCCCATCGATCTATATTCGTTGATGAACTCGAAATATGCCTCTTTCAAGGCGGTGTTTGCTGCAAACCGACGCTCCAGTCCATAGAATCGTTTGAAAGCGTTGGCCTTGGAATCCCCCAGTTTCTGGATTACAGATTCTTTTTTCGGTAGCGTAACTACGAATCTACCAGTTTCGTCACGCGTGGTAGTTCGCTCGAAGATTTCTTCACACATTGACTCTTCTACTGACAACGTTCCTCCAGAATGGCAGGATTCGAGTTCCCAAAACTTGGTAAGCAGGTCGTTCAGATCGGGTGCAACACAAGGATACGAAATGGATCGTTGTGCAACCGAAGAAGATCCAGGTACGCGTCCAGAGACGACCCAGCCGAAGACAGTTTCTTGCAGAGTGGGTCCATCGTCTACCAGCTTAACTTTCCCCTCTGCCAGCAAATCGTAATAATATTCGGCGCCGATGATCAGATCTATCGATCCCGGCTCAAAAAATGTGGGATCCGCTAGAGTAAGATGCTCTGGAATCGCTAGTTGTTGCACATTCACAAATTCGGTCGGCAAATCTGATGTCAGCTTAGGCAAAACGTGCAATTGGATATTCTCCGAATAAGGCGATATTTTGAGTGACCGTGGCATAACGGTTGCGTTAACCATTCTTGTTGATTTCGTAGACGATCCTCCAATACCGACGATGGACAAATGGTTGGGAGAACCTCCCAGCTTGAGCTTTTGGCACAAGCTTCGAGTAATGAAGCAGTATTCGGAGCACGAGTCTAGCAGTGCTCTGGCAAGCTGTACGTTCCCATACTGATCCGTTATACGCACCAAGGCGGTGGACAACAGTACTTGACGAGATGGCGTATGAATGCTGACAGGCAGTGAGTTTGTGTGTTGAGAGGGAGTACGATCTGTGGTGGGTAGTGGGTGTGTGCTTGTGCTTGCGATTGGGAATGATCTTGTGTTTGGTCCAGTGTTTTGACTTGGTGCTGTTTGGTTCTGGGCGTGTGGCTGTGTTTGATGGTTATTCGCTCTTTGTGTTCGAGTCTGTTCTTGTGGGACGGAGGAACCGATCTGCGTTGATGTAGCAGCTGCTCCGCCTTCTGAAGATCCTAGATGCAGCAAAGTGTGATGTTTCCGCTGACAGTGCCGGCAGACACCCTTTGTGCAGAGCCGAACAAGATGCGATGGAGAAAAGCAGTTCAAACACAATCCACATTTTTTTACCTTCTCGTATCGTTCGGGCACCTTCATTTTCAGGAATCGCTGGCACCTGAACGCTGAATGCTGAGCTTCACCACAGAAGTGACATCGATTGTTGGAAAACTGTGTCGACGGATGACTCACAGAAGTCCTCACCTTCCTCACGTCAGTGTCGGTGGATTTTTCTGGAGCGATAGACTGGAGCACTGAGCATTGATTCCGCAGAAATTCCATCAAATCGTCGTACTTGGGTACATCTTTGGAACAATGGTGCGTTTCCCAGTGGCGAAGTGTAGCAGGGTCAAGTCTGCAACACACCATATGTACCAATATCGTGCTCCAATTAGCAGTCTCCTCTCCAATCTTTCCCATCATCTGAAGGTTGCGGTCGTATTCGCTGATGAGATAATTCAGTGCTTCATAGCTTTCTCGCTTCATGGGTTCTACAACGAAGAGAGCATCCAGATGCGCCTTGACAATAAGCTTTTTGTTCTCGTAGCGCTTCTGTAGTAGATCCCAGGCAATCGAATAATTCGCTGACGTCATCTCTAGTGTCCCAACTTCCTGCAATGCTTCACCCACTAAAGATGATCGAAGATAACTGAATTTATCCATATCCGACAACTGATGGTTGCGATGGATCAAGCTCTGAAACTGATCACGAAACGTAATCCATTCTCGTAGGCGTCCTCCAAAATTAGGCAATCGAAGTTCTGGCAGCTTCACAGTTGACGTTGGCTTAACAACATGTTGCGCAGCAGCTTCAGGGTTCGCAGATAATGTTGTCGATGTTGGTTCGCCCTTGAGAGATATCAACAAGGATCGCAACTCGCAATAGACGTCCTCAGTTTCCTGAATCACATCCGAAGATTCTTGACAACGCCGCTCCGACAGTATCTCTAACCGGGCAGTTCTTTCCTCTGGGCTTTCCTTGGATTCCGCAACGCTTGATTCATCGATTTCTTCCATCACCTCTTCGATTTTTCTACGGATCGCATAGAATTTCGTCATGGCCGCCTCCAACATCTCCAACCTGGTATCGATATGCGCATAATGTTTCTCCTTCTTGAACCTACCGACGAAACGCCTAACACCGTCGAAGGTATTCTGCAGCTGTCGTATTTGTCGTTTCAGCTCTTTTAATTCACTGGCCATTTTCACTTGATCACTGTTCATCGTCAATTGTCAACTCTCACTTGATATCAGTTCAAATTGCAAAGATTAAATTGAACCAATCACGCACTAAAGTTCGAAAAGTCACACAGCGATTGATTCAATCTATCAATAGTTTCAAAGCGTACACATTTAGTCACTTCCACTCACTAATAGCACCAAATTGCCGTAATTCACTGATTCGCGATTCCTCGACGTCCCACGGGTGACAGAGATAAATTCGAACGAAATTGACTGCAGCAGGGGATCCAACCGAGCGAACAACAAGCCAGGAAAACGCCAGCAGAAACCAAGACCGTCAATCGAGAGGACACAAGAACCACATTCCAGGAAAATGATCGCATGCAATTGAAAGATGATTGATTTGAATTTCATCACACATTCGTTTTATTCAAAACGACCCACAAATATTTCGGTGGGCATCTCATGCATGATGCCACCACAGATCTCAACTACTCACGCTACTTCCCTTTGCCTGGTTCATTCTCGTTCCGCGATCCTTGGTTGCTGGAGATTGGCTGCTGCTATCCACTTGATGCAGGGTCATCGACCGGTCACTGCTCCTTCCCACGCCGAAAGGCACCGCTGAATCACGATGGCCGGTTTCGATTCTTCAGGCTTTCTTCAATGGCGGCTCCTCAAGCCGCGCCAATTTCAATTTCACTCACTATGGCCGATAGCCTTTCTTCACTGAGGCTTTTTCGATAGCGGGTACCCACGCCAAGCCAAACCACTATTCACGATGGCCGGTACCAACGCCACTATTGTCCCAACGCACTATTGTCCATGCACTTCAACACGGTACACTGTCCGATCTTCACGGGTTTCTCCAGATCCAACGGTCCACCGGTCCCAATCCGGCTCGAAGGACCAAAAATGTTCTTACCGGTACCGTCGGAGAAAACCCTGGTTCGGACACGGAGGAATTCGTTCCTGCACAAACTACACACGTGTTGAACTGATTGGTCAAAACACTTTTATTTAGGATGAGAGAAAACTACAACTTTTATTCTGAGCTCGATAGGTTTGTAACGACTTCAAATTTATTGGATGCTCATGCGCGCACGATCGAGAGCTAACTAACTGCCCTGAGTATATAGAACGATACTCTAGGGTCAGTGTGGTGAGTATACGCGCGAATATAACCGATCGCGGTCGATTCGGTCTCACCGGTATATAAGCTACCTATGCTGATATGAAATGCGAGATGGTAATGATAATAATGATAAGGATGAGCGAGAGTGATATAGTTCCGATCGTGTGGAACATGTTTGGGTTGCCAGTATTGCTGTTTGATCTAGTTCTGAACATGTGTTTTGCGCCATAGCTTTCTCGCTCATTTTTCGTTGCCTCTCTGCATAGTATTTTTTTCGCTCCCTCACAGAGAGGTGCATACGGAACGCTGCTCTAGAGCATGCTACCAAACTCTGGCGATGTTGAGGAGTATTATCAAGCCTTCTGTAAGCTTTCGTTGGTTCCAGCATTGCACGTAACAAAAAAGCTTTCGGACACTCACTCTAGTTCATTCAATTGACAAAGTTGATAAATAGACTCTCGAAAAAATGGACTCTCATAATGTGCAACGATCTTTACATAGAGCGATTAGTAAGAGATACTTTCAATTTTCTCAGAATTCAACCCCTTGTAAGGGAACAATCAATTTTGAATGGCCAGAATCCCCTTTCCTTCATTTCATTACACACTTGTTCTCCTTATGCATTCCGCAGCTCACTGGAGACACATTCTAGTCCATTAAAAGCTTTGAAACTTAAAATGGATTATTAGTTAAATTCTTTAACGATCATAGTCATCCTCTTGCTAATCATCTTCCTAATCATAATTTCTTTTCTCCGGACCCAATCTTGTCCAATGTTTACGTTCGGGAACCGTGAACCTTCCCTTACCAAGCACACTTCAAAGAACCAAACTTTCGAACCGCCCCTTCTCCATCCCACGCTCGTACAGATTCCCTAACAGCTCATTTAGGAGCCACTTAAAATGTAGAACTCCACCCCCACCCACCTCTGGGTGGAAGCACACATGCCACAAAGAGAAATTCTCAAAAGCGAAAGCACATTATGAACATCACATTAGATTGTTTTTTACGATAATCTAAATTCATAGAGCAAAATTATATTTTTATCTGTGAAACATGCCGGCGGCGTGTGTCTGGCTTTTGGGGCTGGCGCTGTCTCCAAACGGGATTGGTAGAACGTATGTAGTCTGCGTAATAGGGTGATGCATTTTACATGGGAAACAATCTCTTGCAGAAACTCGTGATCTCAAATCAAATAAATTTTTCTTCAATAATCAATTAGCAGATTGTCTTAATGCTCAACAAGCTAGTCGTTTAACTGTGCTGGCTAAGTCCTTACAGTCAGTTGGGATGGGGAACACCTCTCCATATTTACCACGCGAAGGTTGTTTATTAGTAAGGGAGGAAGAAGATCTGGGAGTCACTTTTGTCGGTGATGCGATCCATGGAGAAGGAGGAAGAATACGATTCTAGGATATTGGTAGAAGATTATTTTTAGTATTGTTGAAATAAAGGCATGTTAAAAAATGTGTTTTCAAATTACCTAGAACCGAATAAACTATTTATGTCGACACTTCTAGTGACAACCCATCAATAGTTTGTTTGAAAATTGACAAACGACAGCGATGCTACGATAAAATGTGTTATCATAAGCATCAAACGAGCTCACCAGTTGGTAATCCATCCCCGACTGAACACACTCGCACAACGCGAACCAGACACGATTGATCTCGATTCAGTCGCTTGCCCCACAGGAAGCTTTTTGTTCGTACAGCATAAAGTGGGCAACTTTGGAACCAAATCCAATTATATATGTGTTTTGATTGATTGATTATTAGCGAAATAATGAAAAAAAAACCGACGTGCTCAGATTCGAACCCACGACTCTTGTATGCTAGACGAGTGCTTTACATGTTCCACTTTGTGACTCTATAGCTCAGAAAGTCACAAATTTCGAATTCCAACTCCGAACACTATTTCTAATCTGAGAGCGGACCACCCTACAGTGTATCTTTCTCAAATTAGATTCGGTAGTAGTAAAAACAGCTACAGATCTAGACAGCAGCACAGCAGGATATGGACTCTCGGTGTTTTTTTTTTTGGGTTTGAGTGCTGAAATTAGCATGCCAGTGCCACTCGACTCGAAACACATCGAGCGAACATACACCATAAAGGACCCTTAAACGTGGCCCGACGCAAGTTGGTATGTTGAGGCACGGTTCTTCATGTACGAGATTCTTTTCAATTTAGAACAGAACTACTGTGGGTAATTTCCGTACATTCGTTCTAAACTCATAGACTCATACACTCAGCGAAATCACAATGTTACCACCCTGCTTTTCTGCTATTTTATAAAAAAAATCATCTATTTAACTTATCTCACAGCGAAATAAACGCACATGAAGGTTGAACAGTTATTAACACTTCAGTCGCCGCGCTGTTGCATTTTATACAACAGTGGTGAAAAGACCTCGCTTATCGTACACAGCATCAGCGTGGTGGTCTGACGGCGGCAAACCGCGCGACGACTTAAAGGTTAAATTGTCATGTTCTAGACAATTCCAGCCTAAGGAATTTTGCTGTTATAAGGTTTAGAAGTTTACATGTACACGGGGTCTCTCAAGAGCTGGGATGTCAAGTCAATTTTTAAAAAAATCTGGAAGATTTTGGAAATTTGTCTAGAAATGTCTGGATCGCTTATGTCACATATATAAAACCTAACAAATTGTTTACAAAACCTCACAAATTCATTTAATATTTTATCTGGATCTTCCAGATTTTTGTAAAATGGGGCCTCAAAAATCTAGAATATTCCAGACAAATTTAAAAGGTTGACAACGCTGAGTGTAACTAAAATGACATTTTTGCGTGTCCCAAGGATGTGCCTTATAGATTTGGAATTGCTGAATTTGATGCCGTTCTCAAAAATGTTCCAGCACGTCATAATTTAGTGCTACACAACAAAGTTGTTTAAAATACTGAGTTAATTGATGTTTTTTTATGAAATGTATGGATAAATAATTTATCAATATTTTTGGTGATCTAATCCACTAAGCATGTAATATAGGGTTTAATCTTCCATTTAAGATATAATTTGGCTGAAATTGCACGATTAAACCTAGACTAAATCGTTTTTTTCAACATGCTTGTATTGTCCTTACAAAATTCTTCGTTTCTCTTATATAGCAACACTTTTCTAAACCACCAAATTGAGATTTCTAAACAACAAATTGTCATACAAGCATGACCTCGAATTACGGCAGTTGAGTTTTACTTCAAGGTGCGGCTTAATTTCCGAAAGTTCTCAAAACCAAAAATTCGTGTGTTCTTTTGATTTCTTTTTGCATAAAAAGAGAAATCTCAAAGCTTGAGCCAAAAATTTTAAAATTTAATGTTGAGATAGAAAGTTCGAGTCTTCAGCATAGTTGTTCAGAAGGTCAAGAACATCCGGAAGGCAAACAGTTTGGTTCGATATTTTGCCGCTATATGGCACTAGTGAGCATGTTATATTGAGCATTAAAAACAAGGTCTATCTTGTCATCTACATCATTATCATTGTATCGCATATGTTCGAGTCTTCAGCAAAATTGTTCAGAAAGTCAAGGACATCCGAAAGACAGAAAATTTCAAAATGTTGCCGCTAGGTGGCACTAGTGAGTGTGTAAAATTAAATATTTTAAGCAAGCTCTATCTTGTGATCCACATGTGATAGAAAGTTCAAGTCTTTGGCGCAAAGTTGTTCAAAAGGCCAAAGACTTCCGATAGGTATCCGGTTTGGTTAGAAATTTTGCCGCTAGGTGGTGCTGGTGAGCCTGTAATATTGAGCGTTTTAAACTAATTATATCTTGTGATCCATATGAGATAGAATGTCCGGTTTTTCGGAAAAGTTTTTCAGAATGCCATGGATACCTGGAAGACAAACAATTTGGTTCAAAATATTCAGCTAGGTGGCACTAGTGAGTATGAGTGATTGAACATTTTATGCAAGCTCCATCTTGTGATGGGATGAAAAGTTTAAGTCTTCGGCGTCCAGAAAATTGAGGAATTACTGAAGGTAAAAATTTTGCCGCTTGCTGGCTCTGGTGAGCATAGGAAATTGAGGATTCTAAACTAGTTTGTTCAGAGAGCCAAAGGACATCCGAAAGGCAAACCGTTTGATTCTTTATTTTGCCGATAGGTGGAACTAGTAAGCATATTAAATCAAACATGTGAAACAAATTCTATCTTGTGGACTAGGTGAAATAGAAAGTTCGAGTCTTCGGCGAAGTTGTTCAAAAAGTCTAGGGCATACGAACAGCAGACAGTCCGATTCATAATTTTGCCATCAGGTGGCGCTATTGATCATGATTAAATGAGTTCTTTATACTCGTTTTATCACATAATTTTGATTCGAAAGAATGAATGAGAGTTCCTATCGAAGTTGTTCAGAAGGTCAAGAAAATCCGTTAGGCAAACAGTTTGATTCGTTACTCTCCCGCTGAGGGGTGCAGGTGAGCATGTGAAATTGAGCATTTTGAACTTAAGATTAAAGGGTTCATCCTAAGAATGGGCAAAACGAATCTGAGCCGAAAAAACAAGTGATCCGTGGCTCTATTTAAGCGAGAGTCGGTTCATTTGATCAGCACGGATCAAACAAAAAGGGATCCGAATATATAACGAACGGATTTTTTCCCCTAATATCCTTCGTTTGTTTCTCGGGTCTATTATAACGCTTCGTACGTGCCTTACTTTGCGCGCCACGCCACACATTCTGCTGCTCCGTACTCTCAGCACTCTCAACATAGACAGACAAATTTTCCCCGTCCACTTGCATACAGGCAGATGATAGATAGAGTAGAGAGAAAAAGTGCCCACTTGAAGGGCATTTTGCTTTCTTTCTTTTGGTTCGGGTAGGGAAAATCGGCTGAGTGAGTTTCTGGGGATGAAATGAGAGAGCGAGAGATACGAAAGGAACGACGCATTTCGCGCAACAGGGAGTGAACCGCTTTTTTCCGTTCGCTTGGTTCAGTTTGCTCTTTTTTTTTCGAGCCGCTGATCCACTGAACCGTTCAATTTTCTTGGTGTGAATTCAGCTTCAACAAAACACACACGAATCCCATAGAGCGAGCATTCAGTTTACAATTACTTTTTCTATACTGATTCTCATTCACCTATTGATATTCAGTGGCAGCAAATTCAATTTCGCCTGTGAAAAATTCATTTTCATCAAAATATTCAACAAAAACGTTCGCAAAATGCAAAATTTGTGCTTTTCTCTTAAAAGACAATCATAATTCGTCAACTGGAGGCATTATATTGCCGTTTTTTTTTTACACCAGTAATGTAGAATTCAATTGCAATTTTAATATTCAATTCTCAATATCAGTGCCTCTGGGTAAAATTCAATATTGTAAAAACATCAGCAGTGGATGACACTGAATGATGCGTGTGTTGCACCCACTCACTTCCTCGTCGCATCCGCTCTCAAAGTCAGATTGGCTTCGTGCTAGCGGAGTTTGTTTTTATTCGTCTTCGCACTAATCGGGTATCATTCGGCTGATTTTTTACGACACTGATCTGGTTCACTAAAAAGAGTGATTCGGATCGGATTCGTTCACTAAAATGATTTATCCCATCTCTTTCATCCTCATGAAGATCACAAAATAGAGCATGCATATGTTCACTAGCGCCACTAGCGACAAAATTGCGAGCCAAACTGTGAGTCTTCCGGATGTCCTTGACACGCTGGACAACTTTGTCGAAGATCGCTTCTTTGCAGAGGCTCGTCCACGTTCTTAAACATGGATAGGACAAACGTTAACAAATAGTTGATACCGTAAAATGGGGTGAAGTTGATCACTTTTGAGCGATTCTGTTCTATAATTCCTAGTAGGATGCATGTATTCTCATCCAAATATTTTTAAAACCTGTACTGGTTGGATGTTTATCGAATTATAGAAACGAAATTTTTACGAATTGTTATCATAATAACAAAAACATTTTTTAGAAATCAAAAAGTGGAATTTTTGATTCCGGGGTGAAGTTGATCAATTACTGTGACATGTTTCCTAAAATAAAGAGACATGCTAATTACTAGATTTGGGATCACTGATCCCAAATCAAGTCTCAAAAATCTTACAACTTGTTGATAAATCGAGCAATTTTAGAATTGAATGTTGTGAAATCCAGAATACACCAAATAAAACGCCTAAATTTTCTTTGAAATTGGCAACTCGCTCACAAAAAGAACATTTTTATCTCTGAAAATGATTTTTCATCCTCAGTGCAAACATAAAACTGGGTTCACAGAACATATATGGAATGTACGAAACAATTTATTTAAATGTTGTCTTTATATAGCCTTGGCAATAGTCGAATGTTTGGGGTAGAACCCTTTAACAGTTCAATGAACATTTCCTTAAAAATCTGTTTTTTCCATGGTATAACTATATTGAACGACGAACCGAATTTAGAAACACCAAGAGCAGCAATCAGGTATTACGATATGACTTAACTTGTGATAATTGAAAACGGATAATAGATCTCTTGGCAGTTCATACATGTGGGTACGGGAATGATCAACTTCTCCCCACTGATCAACTACACCCCGAATTACGGTACACAGTGAAGCAAAGAAAAATTTCAACCCTATGAAATCCTAGACTGGAAATTGAAAGTTACTATATTCTTTAAGGGACACAAACGCAAAGGGTTATCATAAGATTCAAAAAGTGTTTCGTCTTTACAGAGCAAATGTTACTGAGGACCTTAAAAATAGGAAATTAGGAGACCTCTTGCCTGGTAAAAATAGACCTACATGGAATCAAATAAAGGGCGAAAAAAGACCGATCAGAAATAAAAAAAAAAAAAAACAGAATGAAACCTAGGAATGAAAGCCAGGAGAAAAGAGTTTTTTTAAGAATTCCTCATGTCATTACGACAAGTATTACTGCTCGTATGAAATATGTGTTTTTTCTTGATCTTCTCGAGGAATTTCATCCAAAATTATTTCAGGTATGTTCAGATATAACTCCGAAATTTCTCCACGAATATTCCAAGAGAATTTCTCCAAGAATTCCGTTAAGGATGCCCCAAAAATTCATGCTGGATGTTCCCAAGGAGAATCACAGAAAAGGAATTTCTCCTAAGATTTTTTCAGAAATCTTCGAAATTCTTCCAAAATTCTTAAGAATTAAAAAAAGTCCTAACTCCGACATGATTTTATCCAGTGATCGATTTCCTTGTGACATCCTCCAATATTTTAGCAGAGCATCTTCTACAATTCAATCAATAACTTCTCCAGGAATGTCACCAAAAATTTCTAGGAATTTCCTATGGCTTGAAGTAAAGATTGCCCTAAAGTTACCTTCAGCAATTACTCCATAGATTTCTTTTAAGATTTCAACAGAAATTCTTCCACTAATTGTATAAGATTTTCTAAAGTAAGTTGCAAAAGTTTATTTTAAGGATTATTCCAGGAATGTCTTCAAGGAAATGCAAAGAAATTTCGTTCAGAATCGTGAGGAATTTCTTAAGAAAATCCTAAAATAACCTCTGACAAAACCTCTGTGTAAGTTTGAAAGTCATCCTTAATGAACAAGGATCTCCGAGAAAACTCCTGGACCTTTGACGAAGAATTAGAAGATTTCATTGGTACAATCCTTCAATATTTTATTGATAAAATCAATCAAATCTCGGGATAATATTTTGCAGGATTTTTTAAAAGAATTTCCCGTAAAAGATTGTACAGAAGAAATTTGTGCAGGAATGGTCGGAGGAACTATTGAAAAAAAAAAAATGTAGTATTAACCGGTGTAAAACCTTAAATATTTTTTTGAAGATTACATGGGAGTTTTTGAGAAACTTTTGAAGGAATTAAAGAAAACTGCGGAAGTAATACTTGGGTGAAATGCTGGAGAAATTCCTAGAAAAAAAAATGATTTAAGGAAACGTGGATGAATACTTGAAGGAACCCACATGAACAGGCGGAGGAAATCTTGAAGGGTTTCATGAGAAAACCCTTCGGTTAGTTTTTCTTCAAAAACTCTAAAATAAACCTTTGTGGATTTAATCGGAAGAAATTCTGTAGAAATCTTTGATATAAATCCTAAAGTAACAAATGGAGAATTCAGTTAAAGGCGTAGTGAAAGCATATCTGGAGGAAATTCTTGGATAGTTTGGGGAAAATTCAAAATAATACCTGAGAAAATTACCGAGGGTAGTAGCTTTGGGGTTCTGATGGATTTCTTGGAGCATATTCTGGAGAAATTCTTCTAAGCATCCTTTGAAAAATCGCTGATAGTATTTCTGGAAGGATTGGTAGCGAAATCTCTAGAAGAATTTCTGGAGGGATCACTCTAGAAGGCCCTGAAAGTATTTTAAATAAAATCACTATCCTAATTCCTGAAGCTTTTTCTCGGATATGAGAATGTCGCGCTTCACTAAGCATGAGAAAACTATGGAAACCCATATTGTGTCTTCCATTCTTCATAAGAGTAAGTACGATGTTGGTATTTTGAATAGGTAGATCAAATGAGAAACAATTCTGCAATGCCTTCTTCGCACCAACCAATCCAACATTGCTAGAGTATATGTGAATCCAATGTGTGCTCATTTACAATGAACATCAACATGATTTAAAAAAAAAAACGTAGACGTGGATAACATAGTAATGCTATTGTGATTTCCCTGAGTGTATGTTCTGTGAAACTGATTCACGAGCAAACCAAAGAGACTTTCCATTAAATATTATTCAATTTGAAAAGTTGATTCAATTATCTAGTTTCCTTCGCAGTAAACGTCAAGCAATTTCATCTCGAATGTTTGTTTTTCTCAATGATCAACATTGATTATTTCAATTTGCAAATTGACTGGACTGCAACGCAACGGAAGGAATAATAACCACTGTACTAACAAAGTACTCGCAACTAGAGTAACATCGAAAGAGAAAAAAAAACTTAATTTCAATGCAGTACGCACTAACAAATTCTAATCGCATTCCGCATCGCATTGCTAATGGACTGTTTTAATTTGCGTACAACAACGCAATGGCTATTTCGCCATCCTATTTTTTCTGATTCCGGCCTACAGCCGACTGATTTCCGCTGCTAACACTGTTTTTTTTCCTTTCTTCTTCTTTTTTTTCCGCATCCAGAATGGTGGCGCCAAGGACGGTTTGGACATGAACATCGGTCCAGCATGGCAGAAAGGCTACACGGGGAAAGGCGTCGTCGTGTCGATCCTGGACGATGGCATTCAGCGGAACCATCCGGATCTGCTGCAAAACTATGTAAGTACCTACCGGTCCGTCCGGTGGGATATTTGTTTCAATCCGGCGAATTTGATTAAATTTGCAAAAAAGTTTACCTTTCAAAAATTCGTCAGATATTTTTTTGGTGGGAGCGTAGGTTATCGAGTTGATCCATGAGAAATGCAATGTACTGATTTGATATTCCATGAAGCCCGAAAAATCCTCATCGACCTGATGGAATGAATCTACAAAAAATCGGATGGATGAGCTTAACTATCTCTTTCGTTGATCTTTTTATTCATCAATCTAATTCTTGCAGTCAGCTCTCATAGCTGTTAGTGATTTTGCTAAGTGGTGGTCTGGTGCCCTTATGAACCTATAGCAGTAATAAATTTCATCGAGAATCCGCGGCATTAAAGTAAAGCCATGCTGAAGGTGTCAGGTCGGTCCAGGATCTTTTCGTAATGGAAATGTGCTTGACTTCCCTAGGCATAGAGTATCATCGTACCTGCCACACGATATACGAATGCGAAAATGGCAACTTTGGCAAAGAAAGCTCTCAGTTAATAACTGTGGAAGTGCTGAAAAGCAGGCTTTGTCCCAGTGAGGACGTATTGCCAAGAAGAAGAATAACGATTCTTTCAGCAGAATTTTTAAATAAAGAATTTTTCCCAGCCGTTCAAACATTGTTTTAGAAAACGACTAAATTTATCTTAAATATGTCCAGAAATCACAAAAAACATAAATTAAAAAGCTTTTTGAAAAAATGTACTAAAGATCTCTCACAAAGTTACGATCAGAGCAGTTAACCAAGTGAATCGTTAACTTACATTACTGAAAAGGACAATCCATTATCAGCATCGTCTTCCACGTTGTTTCTACACTCACTTGAGATTCCAAATAAAATTACTATAAAACGCTTCCCAGGTCGTCAATCAATCGAAGCGTGTTCTCTCAGCAATCAACGGCATACTTGTCTCTCGGTTTTTCCCCGACTACCGTTCCGTCGTTGTTTATTGGATGCATTGTCAGCCGAAATTGATTCCTTCAAATGCAGATGCAACTGCTGCAGCACACCAACTGCCACACGCCGTCGAAGAATGCAAACTACAGGTTCAAATTTCGTGTCTTTTGTCACCTCACTCCCAACACTGGCGACTGACGAGGCAGTGTGCTTCGGTGCTTGTTTGTTATTTTCACCATCACCATACAGTCAGATTTTCCATTAGCTGCTGCCACCCACAGGGGCCTTCCTTAGCCGAGTGGGTAGAGTTCGCGGCTTTAAAACAAAGCCATGCTGACAATGTCTGGGTTTGATTCCTGGTCGGTTCAGGATGTTTTCGTAAAGAAAAGTTTCTTGACTTATCTGGGCATAGAGTATCATCGTACCTGCCACATGATATACGTATGCGAAAATGGCTACTTTGGCAAATAAAACTCTCAGTTAATAACTGTAGAAATGCTCAATAGTTCAAATTATCCCCTATATGGTGTCGCATTATGCGTTTCACACAGTGTATTCTGCGTTTCTACGCCTTTGGTGATATTCAGTAGATATTGATCTGTTTTAATTGCTGCTGTTTTTTTAGAGCTGCGATTTCAAAGAGCTTAATCCTGCCTAGTTTGGGTATTGGTTACTTTTTACATATTTCAGATAAATCTTCAGCATTGAAGAACAACATCGATCAATCTTTGCAGACTTATCCAAAATGGTATAGCCCAATTGGCGCAAGTTCAAGAACCTCACTTTAATAAGGGGTACTCTTAATTGAGTGACCCTTTGGACCCAATTTGTGCTACTTTTCTTCTGCCATGCCATGGTCTTCATCATTCATGTTTATGTGAAATCGCGTGGTGATGAATTTTTAGAGTAAAAAAAAGAAACCCGACTTCTGCCATAAGGTTTGTCAGAAATCATTCGAAGGTTTTATTAACAGTCCGCGACGGATTCATCCAGAAACTCTTCGATTAATTTATCGAAAAAATCCTAAAAGAATCCCATAAGGAATAACTTATCATATTCGTCAGTAACTACTTCTGCGATTTCTTCTTATTGTCAACTGTATGTTTTTTATAGATTCTACAAGGATTTTTTTCAATTACTATTCCACTAATTTGTTCCATGAATTGTTCCTGACAGGACCTAGAAGTTCTCTATAGAGCCCTCAGCAATGTTTCAAGATATTTCTCAACCGAAAACTTCTATGAAATCTACACAAATAGTTTTTCTCTAGGCGCCTCGAGGCACCAAGAATTAATCTATGGAATCCAAACAAAACTTTGTTCCAAAATACTTTCAAAATAATGCAATCCTTAGAGATAGGCAAAATTGTTCATTTTAGTGAAAGGATCCGATCCAAAACACTCATATCAGTGAACCGGATCTTTAGAATGGTTCAGTGGCTCAATGGCTCAGCAGGTCGCAAAGAAAGAGCGAACTGAACCTAGTGAACGGAAAAAGGAGCGGTTCGCTCCCTGTTGCGCGACATGCGTCGTACATTTCATATCTTTCGCTCTCTCATTCTTCGTACATTATTTCTCCAACTCACGATTACTCGGGAAATTTCTGTTACCCGATCAAGAGGAAGAAGTAAAAATCGCTTGGTGACCACGTGGGCTTTCACTCTTCGCTATCTTTCATCTGCCTGTATGGAATTGAGCGTGGCTGAGTATGCTGAGAGCGCGGAGCTGCAACAAACTAAGTTTACATGTGTGCCGTGGCGTGCAAAGCAGAGCACGTGTCAAGCGTTATAACAAAGCCGAGGAACGAACGAAAGAGAATAGGGAAAAGAAAAGGTTCATTATTTTTTCGGGTCTTTTTTTGTCTGATCCGTCCTGATCAAATGCACCGTCTCACGCCAGAAAAGAGCCAAGGATCACTCGTTCTTTTGAGTGTTCCGGATCTTTAAAACGGCTCCGATTCGTTTTGCCCATCTCAAGATTACATCATCAATTATTTCAGTAACTCAAGCAAATAACAAACTGGGTAGCTTATAGGGGATCCTCAAAGTATAAGTCCATATAGCCACCTATTTTTTTTTAGATTTTCTTCATGTGCATTCCCTTTTGAACTTGATCTAAAATTTCACCTTAAATTACGCTTTAGGCATAACATATTTTCTAAAAACACTTCTAACATTTTTTTTTGTCCTTGTAAAATTTGTCTAGATTTTTGTCCAGATATCTTCATGATATTGTTTTAGAAATTGATCCTTATAACTCTTTTGGAATTTTGCTTCCGATGTCTCTTTAAAAATAACTTTTTTTTATGTTCTCTGGAAACCCCGGATGAAATGCAACCAGCAACCTATTAAGAAAAATGTTCAGAGTAACCTTTGAAAACTCTCCCAAGAACTCTTTTGTTCATTTTTCCAGAGATCAGATTCCCATTGATTTTCCTTATAATTCCTTATTTTCGTGCAAAGAAGTTCAAAACAAACTCTTCAGATGACGGGAATTTGTTCAGGATTTTTTCCTATATTTATTTCCCAAGCATCCCTTCTTGAATTATTATAGAAATATCAAAAAAATATAACGTTTTCTACAAGAGCTTCCCACGCCATTTCTCTGGGAGTCGGGAGCCCACCAAAATGTTTGTTATCTAAATCAATTAACTCATTACGCGTGGTAAAGATGGATGAATTATTGGTGGATTTTCGGAAAAAATATCCACGTGCTCGACTGGGATTCGAACCCAGGACTCTTGTATGCTCGAAGAGCACTTTACCAACAAAGCTACCCCGAGCCACTTATCCATCCATACCGAGCCGATTTACCAATCTTTACCATGCGTAATTTAATAACCATGCTGATTGGATTACTGAATATCTCAATATATATTTCAATATATTTTGTTATCAATTAGGGGAACTTACGTATTCTTGGTAATCTAAGCAGCTGGACTTTGAAAAAGGCAATTATACACAACCATTAAGCACAAAAATTTGCAGGAGACACCTGAAATACACTTGAGCACTCTTTATTCATTGGTTATTAAACACATAACACTATTTTATTCTCTAAATCATCTGTTTTTCCTCGCCAAAGTCACGAGGCACTTGTTCTATTATCGGCAATGCAATTACTATTGTCGGCAACAAAAATGTTCACTTCGTCAATCCAAAACTGTGCAAAAACTAGCTTATGTATTGGTTACTTTTCGTATGTGTTGATAATGACTGAAATTAAACGTCACTCATTATGTTCTACTCGCTGAAAGGGCCAATGCAAAAAAATACAGACTACCGTTTTGACTCATATTCCGAACACTTAAGGCCAACCGTGACTTCAAATGTATCTGATTGGCACAAATTGGCTGATATTTGTGTAAATTTAAATTTCTCCGCAAAGTCCAACTGTTAGCTATCGGGTGTACCAATAATAATGTTCATTTAATTAGTTTTAGTATTGTTTTAACGTTAAAGCATGGAACAACAATTTGATTCAAATGCCGAACACTGTGTTTATTCTGTCTCATATTCCGAACACCTTGATTCAAATTCCGAACAGCACAAATAAATCGTATTCAAATTAATAATTTCGCAAACAAATTTATCTGAGCTTGTTCTACTGGTCTCAAACTAGAGAATCATCACTATTCTCGCGGTATAAATTATATTGGAGACGTTGAAATTGAATTGCAATTGACTGCCATTTCCTTGTTATTTGGTGACATATTTCAGTGAAACATTTCAACCAAATCGCCATACAAAAACCGAGTGTTCGGAATATGAGTCTGTTCGGAATTTGAGACAAAACGGTACACTGAAAACAGCGTTGCAGTTATAAATACAGTAACAAAGAATCAAATTGAATGCACAACGCCACTTAATTCGTGCAGACTAAGGCACCGTCCACATATTACGTAACGCTGTAGCGGGGTGGGAAGTAATCTCAAATGTTGCGGCTCATACATTTTTTTTCATACAAAGATCGTTACGGAGGGGAAGGGGGTCGAAAATTGAAAAGTTAGCGTTACGTCATAAATGGACGCAGCCTAATAACGTTTTCATTTATTTCATCGAATATTTTTTGTATCAAGTTTTACTGTGGCAGCATTTCGGCTGTGAAAATTGACATGCCATGGTTATAAACTTGCAGCAGGTGCGATTCTAACCAAGAACCAACCAACCAACCAAAAACGTGCAGCGTGACGTCTTTGTAATTGGTTCATAATATTGTGCTCTGCAAGGAAAATCTACGGAACACAATTAAGTATTGGATAATTTGTATTTCAGAATTGCGTTTGAATTGCGCGTAATATTGTCTGTGCGTTACTGCCACCGCTGGATGTTGATTTAAAATGAGCGCCGGAATATTATCCCTTTTATTCGCTCCTGATCCACACCATCCGTCCGCATTCAAACAACACGCATGACTTTTGTCGTTACGAAGGAAGAAACCACAAAAGAGAAAAAGATGGACACACCGTCCTCTGGTTAGTGCCGACGACTGTAACACACCATTTGCTACACACTGGTTTCACTTCTTTCGTACTATATACCATCAGGATCACTAGATCATTTTTTCACAAATTTGTTCAAGATGGATAGAAATGACGTCATCAAGTAGCTGTCAGTTTTTGGAATATATCACCTTCTCAATATACTAACCGTGGTAATCCTTGAAATAGGGTCCTAAAGCCCTGTCCCAATTTTAGTGCCAAACGCCTAAACTTAGGCTAAAAACATATGTTTACTCAATTCTTTAATGTTTTTCGTTTGTTTGAGTCCAAAAAAATATTTTTGTGTTTCTTTAGATTTTGTCACACCCCTTGGCTTAAACTCAAATTTTTGGGTGTATTTTGTTTTCCGTGTCCCTTCCAAAATGTCAGATAGGAACAACCCCAGTGCTAAAACTAAATCCCCTGTGGTGTTTTTGTCGACTAAGCGAACGTCAAACATGCTCTTAAGCGTCAAGGTTCATTTATGGACCCAATTTTTAAATTGAAGTTTAAATATGATATAGCCATTATTTGAGCTGGAAAAAATGCTAAAGTAGTTGCAATAACATGCTCTTTCGTGTTATTAAATAAAAACAAGATTTCATTAAACATTTTAGGACTCTATTATCTACAACTACAGTTGAAATTCGTTCGTTGCATTATCTTTAAGTGGGCTACGTTTCAATTGAGCTCCCGTGAGTTGGGCTATAGCCCACCTAAAACGAAGGCAAACGTCATTTTCTGACATAAGACGCAATTTATCAATGTTGGTAGCTTCGTTTGTTTGTTTTATGTTATTTGACAACTCGAAACTCAACCCGATTAGTCAAAGTCTTGCACTAAGTGGGCTAAGGTTTAGCGCAACGAATGAAGGTTGGCTGTACCATCAAAATATTAGATTCATAGAACAAGTAGTTTATTTTTAATAAATCATCGATAAAAGCTTGAAAAAGGCCTTTTCAAATTGTCACTTTTAAGGCTTCACAGATAATTTCGCTTTTAAATGGACGAATACTATTTAGAAATCTCACATTACTGTCCATCATATCATCATATTGGAAAGCTCTAGAAAACTTGAAAGGAACACGATTCTCTTGATTTGTTCTTATTGCGTATCTATTCTACACGCAGCGAACTGGACTATAGAAATTCATATAGGGAAAGTGTACCAGTTATGGCCATAGTGGTGCCCTATTTGGCCATATGCAAAATTTGGATAACTTTTACTTTTTTCATATTTTTGAATGTTTTAACATCAAGATTTATCCTTTATTTTACTGCTTAAACATAAAAGATTTTTCAAAATGTGAAGGCATTCAAAATATCACGTATGGCGAAATAGGGAACCACTATGGCCATAACTGGAACACCTACGCTATTTTGCCTTAAGAATGATGGAACGATTATTGCAATACGAAAGTTGTATGTATCGTTTTAGCAACACCCCTTATTAAGGCGTCGATAGAAAAAGGGGGTGCACACGAGCCTATTGATCGCAACGTTCTTGGTTCGATTCCACGATGCCGCGAAAACTATTGTTGTTTTCAAATTTCGGTTTTATAACGTAAATTTATGAATTTCAATCCGATGTCTTGTGGCGAATTTTCATAAGGGGTTCCTATGTTTATCGATAGTTCACTTTCCTGAGTGTTGTTTGTTTGGCCAAATGTCATCCCCTCGAAGGGGTGAGTTTGGGCCAATTTTCGTACGTTTCCTATTTAGAGGAAAATAATCAAATTTCAATCATTGGTTCAGCATTGACAAAGTATTCTCTTATTTAGCCGAACATATCATGCAAATTGCAAAAGTTGCTTAGAAATAAATGAGGACTTACACATTTTTGGCCAAATCTCACCCCCAACGACGGTACTTGCGCAGTTGTTTTTAAATTTCTTTAAATGCAAAAGGTAAATTTCACCGTGAATTGAACTATTCGCTAAATGGCTCGATATGGTCGTGGTCTGGGAAGGTTGCTGCTCTTGAATGCTCTATCACCATGTTATTACCGAGAGAGTGAATGGTAACATAAAAAAAATCGGTTGCGATGTTTCACGATTTTTTGTTGGTTTATGATTAGCACTCTCCGAATATTGTTTGATCGGCTTATTCGGATCAATATCCAAACTTTACAATTAAAATTTATTTGCGTTCATATTATTCTCAGTGTATGAGACAATCAGAATAGACCCTTTGCAAATCAATTCACTTATGACTTGACACAAAAACATCATCCTCTGATTCGCGACTACGAAGCTGCTGATGTTTTCTTCGGTTTTCTGTGAGAAAAACAAGGAGAGATGTTTATTGCTTTTTTTCACGTACATGATGACAGTTCCTTACGAGGTTTCCGTTGGTGCGAGTGCTTTGTGGAATCTTTTTTTGCTTTGTAGTCGAGAATTGCCTGTAGAGCAACAGGAATGTTGCCAAAATAGTTAACCTATTAAAAGACGTATGTTTTATATGTTTCTCAGTAAATTGATGTTTATGCGCTACAATACGCAGATAAGGAAAGTATTGAAAGGCTCAATTATTACCAATGCATGCTTTGTTGCCTAATTCCAATAAATTAATGACTTGTGTTTGACTTTTTCTATGAATTTAAATTGTGAATAATAAATACACCGCAATTGAATATGGTCTCCTGGCAACCTTGTCCAGTAATAAAAAGCGATTGCCGAGGAAATCAAAGTGCATTAATTTTAAATTGTGATTTGAAGCATTGAAATTCAGTATTTAGCATAAGTGATCGGTGCGTAGTTTTTGTGAAAAAATTGCAATTGGAGCGGAGAATTGGACCGTTTAAAGTGGTGAGTTTTTCTTAAGCAGTTCTTGTGTTGTTTTATTTGGCAGCTCACGAATGACGATAATTTCGTATGCATTTATTTCATTTAATGATTAAACCCATGTTATATAATATTTTTGTGAAAGATGAGATGCACAAGGAAGATTATAGTTCAAGGAATATGTTGAGTACATTGAAGTTAAATCTTGTTCCGTAGATAAATGTTGACAAGGACGATAAGTTAGTGCTGCCGAAAATACCCGAAACCATCATTCACCCTATTTCAAAAGTTTGAAGAATTCCAAGACGTTTGGACTTCGTTTGATTACTGTGATTGAAAAAGGAAAATGGATGTCCGTTTAGTTTAACGTTCCATGCAAACTTACTCTGCCTATAAGTAAATGGAGTACCCAGTATGCATTTCTCGCCAGTATGGGTAAAAACTAAAATTTAAAAAAATACCAAGAGCTCAACAATACTTATTTGAAGCTTAAGTTGTGAACAGCTCATTTCTCATATTGGGTGAATAGACAGAAAATTATTCTGGTAGAAAATTTCATTACTACTACATTATGAGGCCCATGTATAATCGCAATGTGACTGTTATGTGGTTATATTTACCAATGTGACAAAAAAACTTGGTGCTTTTTTTTTTTGAAATTTCTAGATCAATTTCAAAGATTTTATTTAGCCGAATTATTTGGTCGAAAGTATTTATGATTTGATGATGATCCACGGTACCGTAATCCGGGGTATCATTGATCAGCGGGGTAGCATTGATCGGAATGAATCATCTCGTAAAAAGTTGGTATCATCATTTATTGATGAAACATTTCCAAAGCATGAATGTTGCTGCTCTTTCTTATATTTATGAGCTATTAAAAATTGAGATTTTTGCAAAAATGCGTTTACTTTATACGTAAATTTGTCAAGTTTGCGAAACAATTATTTCAATGGTTAGGCATGACACTACCGAAGATTCATGTCTCACATAGGTTCTGCAAGCGATATGAGCAAGAGAAATGCGGTCACTAAAAATGGCATCGCCAAAAACGATTCCGCTGTCAAAACTTTTATAAGTCGTTGACGAATTACTGTTAAGAATGTAGAATTCCCTTACGAAATTGCCTACCTTTAGGCGTATTCCGCTTTTCGAGATGTTTTTAATTTTAAAATAACTCAAAAAGTAAATGAGATGTAAGCGTTTGGACATCATATTCGGCTTCAGGGGCCATTATTTAAGTAAGTAACAACATTTTCAAAATTACCGAACGTTATTTACATGGATGATCAATGTTACCCCATATCAGCTAAATGAATAAATCACATAAAACATTTTTGTAAACATGCTTAAATCTCTCAAAAAATAAAATACAGTATATAGTCACGAGCTATGGGAGGCAGTACTTGTTTCAAAAATATAAAACTCAGTACATTTGCATGTTTGAATCAGATATTTAAGAAATATCCTAAAAACTGTTCAATGTTACCCCAGATTACGGTACTCGAAATTTTCAAAAATGTGGTATGTGACATATATGCAGTTATGGGCAGTACTGCCTAAGCCAGGGTTGTTATTAGTCGCCGGATTCGACAGACTATCAGCGACGGTGATGAAAAATAAAAAGTTTTCGTCACTACCTCAGCTCAGCGCAACAAACAACGCCCAACTACCAGCTACCAAGCACCTCGTCGCGACGAAAAATCTTTGCCGTTCCTCTATGTCTGTGTTTTTGTTGAACATGTTCAGCTTGAATAGAAAGGCAGACAAATAATCGGTGCCAAATGAAAGGCCGACCAAAAAGGAACTCGCAAAAGAAAAACATTAACGCGCTTCCGGAGTTGAACAAAAAACCTTTAGATTATAGGTAGCATGCGCCTACCGGCAGGGCTAACACAGCTGCTTGAAATGTGGTTGCCCAATTGCTAACACAAGACACCTTGTTGACTAGTAGGTAGTAGCTCAGATTCTCTTTGTCAGTGACGAAACCGATGGTTACCAACCCTGGCCTAAGCATATAAAACATCAAATAAGCTAACCATGTAGATGGGCATGACTAGAGATGGGCAAAACGGTTCGTTTTAGTAAACGGATCCAATCCAAACCACTAATTTTAGTGAGCCGGATCTTTTGAATGCTTAAATGGATCAGCGGCAGGCAAAGAAAGAGCGAACTAAACCGAGCAAACAGAAAAACGAGTGGCTCATTCCCTTTTGCGCGACATGCGTCGTATCTTTCGCTCACTCATTCTCCGTACATTCTTCCCCAAAAACTTATGATATACCGTCAAACGGGGTAACTTGCAACAATTTTCAACTTCAAAGCTCTATGGATAAAAAATTTGAGGATTCAGATGAGACAAAAACCATCTGGTACCCTAATCGCCACGTAAAGAATACCACGCGGTATTGATTTTGTCAGTATTTAGCTTTCTGGAATCGAGAGAGACGAAAAATATGCATTTTAAATGCTACCCCTGTTGTGAGGTAACATGCAACACACAGTACTACCTTAATTACACTATTAAAAACTTATCTTATATCATGTTATTATGATAATTTGATTATTCTCTGCAGTAAAAGCATGACAATAATCATAAACAGGCTACTCTTCTCTAAGAAAACTAATTATTATTGATTGAATTATGAGTATTATACCAATTCGATTGAAAACTGCATTGGTGTTACATAAGGTGTCCACACGGGAAAATTCTAGCATATCATAAGTCTTCACAGTTATTGGAAGCCATAAAAACGTTTTGATGCAACTTTTCTACAAATAAAACGGTATTTTAGATTTTATTTCACATAGCTTATTTTTTTAGACATATTTTTGTCTTAAGATGGTCTCTGTTGGTGTTTTGACATAACTTTCATCATTTTTCATACAGAAAGTTCCCAATTGCAGATCTGTAAGATAATGTTTATACAGATTTTCTAAATTATTCATTATTTTCATGAAGAAAATAAGACTACATCTAATAGTATTTTAATTTTCCAATGATTAGTACCAAACGTGTATTGAATTGATTGAAGTACTAACATTTTATTGTTACTGAACAAATATATGTTCAATTTCTTTTTTTCATGTAATTTCGATGACAAGCGGCAAAAAATATCGAACAATTGAGATCAAAATTGCTGTTGCATGTTACCCCATCATGGTAGTCAAAAATGTTTTAGCATAATATTATCAAAACTTTTATATTTGCAATTTGTACACTACTAAGTACTGTAACTAATATCAAATGCCTCGAATGACATATGTCTTCCGTTTGTGTGGTGCGAGGAACGTTTTTCAGCGTTAATTTCATACAATCCAATGTGCAATATAATTTTTACCTCCAGTAAACCAACTAAAAACAAAACAATACCCAAACCCTCGCCAAAACCTTGTATTGTATACTTAAGGTCAATAAGTGGTGGAATAAATTATAATAATTAGACTGAATGCTGAACGAAACGACAATTCGCTTACATGTCGAAGTGTTGCATGTTTCACCCCTGTTGCAAGATACCCCATTTGACGGTACCTAGTTTTTTTCACGGCAAAGTTCTTCCTCTTTCGCTCTTCAACAAAACTTGGAAGCAATGGTGCCAGTACCGGTAAATTTCACAGTTTTCCCATAAAAGAGAAAGAGAGCGATTTACTAATGACGTCACTGAATAATGGGCAATAAGTACTCAGCCGATTTTTTCTACACGAACCAAAAGGAATAATCAAAATGTGCTTTGAATGTGTGCCGTGACGCGCAAAGCAAAGCACGTGTCGTGCGTTATAAAAAAAAAGCCGTGAAACGAACGAAGGAGAATTAGGGAAAAGAAATGGTTCGTTATTTTTTCGGGTCACTTTATTTCTGATTTGTGCTGATCAGAATGAATTGACTCTCGCCAAAAAGGAAACACGTTTTACTCGCTCTTTTAAACGGATTCGATTCTTTTTCCCCTTTTTTATTTTGGACAAAGCATTGACAAGCCACTGAAGACTCAACTAGCACATGGCGATTCATGCGATTTATGCGATTATCCCTCTTCAAGGAACTCAGAGCATATATACAGAGAGTTGCGCGTAGAGACTTCTACCAATGGTTATTCTTCTTCGTCTTAAAAAATAGCCCCTATCTGATTTGCTGGTGTGCTCGATAGCTAGACGGTTTGATGGCAGCTTTGCTTCTACTCTCTGCGCAACTCTCCATTCATAGACTCTGAAGGAACCCTACTCCAAATCCATCCCATCCTTCCATTCCCTTCTTTCCAATAAGGTAGATGATGGAATAGGCTCAAATATGGCGATACCACACATCTCCCAAATTACGGGAAGCGTACCTTGGGAGCCGGCCTTTTGATGCCTGATACCATGTTTAGAGTGCTACTTGGATTTTTATTTGCAAAAGAATATGAATTTGGGTGAACTTTAGGCAAAAAATAAATACTACAATTAACTCTCCATTACTTGGTATTTTTTATCTCGATATTCTAAGGAGAGTTGACTGTATTCCATTATTTCACAGATGGAAACTGTGTATGATTGTCGACACCTATGTCCTTCGTGATGAAATTACAGTATTGGACTAAACATTTGCAACTTAAGGTATCTCAGTTATTTATGGACCGATTTGAATGAAATTTTTGCAGAACATCAGACATAACTTGAACTTAAACATATATTTTTGAGTTTTTTTCCAATCACAAGTTCAAAAGCAGTAACGGTTTGACTGAAGTGAATTTTTTGACGATTTTTTATAAATGACATGACTAAACATATTGAAGGAATTGCTTCATGTTATCTTCAGCAAAGTTGTAGATTTAGTCCAGATAAAAAAGTTTGCTGAAGACATTTTTCGTCGAAAATTACACATTAGTTAAACCGTTCTTACTTATAAACTCGTGATAGGAAAAATTATCCAAAAATATATGTTAAAATTCTAGTTTTATCTGATGTTTTGTGAAAATTTCATTCGAATCGGTCCATAAATAACTGAGATCTAGCCTACCAAAGTTGGTCATTTTGAATGAAAAATCCAAAAAGTTGCATACGTTTTGTCCAATACTGTATGTCACTGAATATTACGTCTCTGCCACACACAAATCAGGTTCAACCCATCTAAAACTGCTAATTGTAATAAATTTCGTTGGAAGGAAAGTGGTCGACAGCGTCTTATAGGAACCTTGACTGTTCCTTTTTTTCCGACTCTGGTAGTCGCCGGCGGAAGCGGACAAACCATACACCCGACAGCGACGACGCTGAAACAAGATAGCAAGCCCGAGCTGAACTCCTGTTGTGTGTACGCTACGTGATAGAACGCGACAAGCGAGGAAAATAAGCTCCTAACGATGTCCTCGCCGTCGTCCTTTTTTTCCGTGATGCTGGTTGCAGTGAGCGAACGAGATGATGATGATGATTATGACTGACGACGACGACAACGGCAGCACGAAAAGCAGGAGGAGAAAATTTTATGATATTGGATACTTTGGCCCGAGTCGCGGAAGTTTTCCGGCTTCCACGGCGCTTGCTTGCTTGCTACCTACTTGCCAACGGCCAAGTTAAGTTGCTTTACAAACAAGAACTCTCCAACCGGTAGGATAACGGGTTGCCTAGTAATAAAATATTTTCTTTGATTTGCGATATCAAAACAGTGTCACTAATGAGAAACGATAATGACAACACGTCGTCGTCGTCGTCGTCGCGTCGGAAACGGTGTTTGCGCCATTGTCGTGCTTGTTGCCGTCGTCGTCGGCGGCGGCTGCAGTAATCCGCTTTTACCGGTGCTGCCGGACGCGATTGGTATTCTTTACTTGCAACTGATAGCGGTACGAACTAGAGGTAGGTAGTTCATAAGAGCATAGCAACCTGTAGTCATTGCTTTTAATATTGGAGTGCATTTTACAACATAGTTCATCGGATCTAATCATGTGAAAGGATAAGCTTTGTTCGATAGAATCTAGTTTGGGTGAATTAGTAGGAGAGAGTGCTATGATACGTAATTTGAAAACTGTATCCGTTAACTCATACTACTCTCTTGATGGAAAACTAACTAGCGAATTTGCTGGGTTGTTAAATAAATTTTTGATCGATTCCTTAGGGGAAGGGGTGGTAAAATGAACACCTTAAGGAAATCATCTTGTTTCTGATAGAAAAACGAGGAATTTTTATAGTTCTATCGCACAACATTAAAAATAGGGATGTAATCTATAGCAGCGACTTGGATTCAGACTAAAATAGCAAAATTTTCACATATTTTCATCGCTATCAAAAAGCGATGCAAATGTTCATTTTACCTGCACTGTGTGGGTAAAATGAACAGCGGTTGGTGGTAAAATGAACACCATGCAAAATACGTGAGCAAAACAAATATTTCTAAAAATTTTCATTGCCCCACCAAAAATACATCCAATAATGATTGTAACCCATTCAAAAAGAATTCTAAAGGTATCAGATTTGAAATCATATCATAACGATATCCACCTCACTGAAAAACCTCAAGTCTTCCGACCTAAAAGTAACGTCAGTTATAATTTTCAAACGTGGTTTTCTAAAATCATAGTTTTTGTTGATATTTTCACTTCAATTGACCTCCGTATCAACTCAAATACTTAGATTTATGCTCTAAATCGTCCGTGCGTGATAAAAATACATCTAAATTTGTTTTTCTCCGTAAAAGGCATGGTGTTCATTTTACCACCCCTGTTCATTTTACCACCACTTCCCCTACGAGTTTCTTAGCAACTTTACTGTACTTTACGTTTAATATCGCTACGTCCTTCAAGACATGACCTGCGCCACAATGTTACGCCAACAAACTCGGTTCATGGCTGCTTGCCTCCAGTTTCTTGATCGTCCCACACTCGTTCCAAGATCTTTCTCTGATTCGAAATTAACACCATTTGTGCGTGATTGTTGTCCGGCATTCTCACAACGCGTCCCGCCCATCGTACCCTTCCAGTTTGGCGACTTTTGGTTCACCGTACAGTTGCGCAAGCTCGTGGTTCATTCTACTCCTCCATGCGCCGTTCTCACATACTCCGGCAAAGATCGTCGTGAGAACACGTCGTTCAAAATCTTCTAGCGATTTCAGGTCCTCTTCGAACATTATCCACGTCTCATGCCCGTAAAAGACTACCGGTCTTAACATCGCCTTGTACATGGTACCGAGGTGATGTTTACCAGACCGCCAGGTCTTGTGGAGTCCGTAGTAAGCACAAATTCCGGAAATTATACGTCTTCGAATTTCTCTGGAAAAATCCATGGATTTTCAAAACATAAAAGAGGTTCTTACAAGATCTCATGAAAGACTTTTTGCGGTAATTTATGAAAAAAGAAGTGTCTGTAGAAAATCTCAATCAAACTAGCTCATACAGCTAAAATGGTGTTTTTACAGCGCTCATTTCAGCTTCCAATGGCACCGGGATAGTATCTTCAAGTTTTTTGGAGGGATATTCGAAAAACGTCCTGGAGGAACCTCCAGGGAAATAGATAAGAAACCCCCTGAACAATTTCTTGGAGAAGCTCCTGAGTAATTCCTTAAAAGATACTTTCAGAGTTCCTATGACATTCTGTTAGAAACCATTTTTAGGTAGGTATGTTTTTTTAGATTAAGAGTCTTTCGATAAATCGAAGGACAAATCGGATTCATTTTTAATCTCTGGATGTTGCGCCTTAAATTTCACTCCTCGTTGTTCGGCACATCATTTCCACAAAATATATATTTTTTTTTTTTTTTTTGGTTTAGAGAGACTTTACCCAGAAGGGGCATTCGTCTCTATTGAGTAACAAAATATATTGAGATACACGATTTAACCCAGTTTGAAACAAATGGATATGGATGATTTCCAACAGGAGAATTCATGATAGAGTTATGGAAGAGCGTGTTACGCAATAAATTTCCAATTTGAAGTGAAACATACAACATTTTATTAACCAAACCGATTTTACTGATAACTGGTAGTCCCGCAAACATTGTTTAGATTCAAATTACTGGTTAATCAGCAAATGGGCTGAACCGTCGGGGTTGTTATGTATTATTTTTCTGACCATTCGTTTTTCTGAACGATCAGCGATTTTTATTTTGCTGGATGGATTGCTGGAGTTACAGTACAGAAAAAAAAATTAGCAAAATTTAGCTGGTAGACAGCAATCAAAATATGGTGTGTATGTTGGAAAAGTAATATGTGCCAAATGACCATTATGGCGATTGGCGTTATACCAAACGGCATTATGCCAAAGTCCTCTCAAATTTTTTACAACTGGTAATATTGTAACTCTTATCTGTTCACCAGCAGAAGGGATTACAGAAGGTGACACTTCCAGAGTGTTAACAAGACTCTGTATAAACCTTATTTCTAGGGTATTCACGAATGTGCTTGCTGTTTCGTGGAATTCAGGTAAAACTTGATTTTCCTGTTCACACTTTACTTTGTTTATCACTCTTTCTTATCTTTTTATTGTTATTATTCTTCTTATTATTTTTCTTCTTCTGAATCTTCAAGTGGACATCAGAATTGCCAAGAGGCGTTTGACTTTCCAATAAGTTTTAATATGAGTTGAAGAAGGTTTCCCATAGCTCCACGAATAATGCAGCCCACAGATGCTCAGACGGTTTGACCAACGTTGGCTCCGCCGCTAAGCTAGCCAAACCAATTTATTTTTCCACAACAGCTTGACAAACCGTCCAATCTTGTTGCACCAACATAACCTATATTTTGAGTGCTCTCTGCTACTGACTTTTATTTGTGTGACCGCGATGGAGAATGTTTTCATCTTTGTTTTTTTTTTCGGCCTGACTGTTGTTCCCTGAATCCGATAAAGTAGGTGATAGCGTCAAATATCCACCATTATGATTGACCTTGATTCAAAAAATGTAAAATTAGTTTATGAATGAGTGACGCCGCGTTCCGGAGACCGTGCAATTGTTTATGAGGAAATAGGATTTTTATTTTCAGGGATTTCTCCAGAACTCTTCCTTTAACAATTTCTCAAGGGATTTTTTAGGAATTCTCCAGATATTCAACAAGCAAATACTTTGAATAATTTACTGTATTAATTTTTTCAGAAATTCTTTCAGTATTTTATCCTTAAATTTCCACTGGAATTATCACAGAAATTTTTTTCAGATTCCTTATGAAGTATCAGCAATTACTACTGGGATGCTTCCAAAAATTCTTCCAAAGATTTCACCTGAAATTCCTTAAGCATTTTTACCATTTTTTTTAGCATTTTTTTTTAAGAATTCTTTCAGTAATTCTGCCAAGAACTCTTCCACGGGCTCTTCCAGGGATTTCTTCCTTCTTTTTTTTTTGAATATCGCCAGAGATTCTTCAAGAGTTTCTCCGGTCATTTCTACAAGGGTTTGACCAGAAATTCTGTTATCAATTTTCCTGGGATTCCTTCGAGGGTTCCTTGATGAATTTTATCACGTGATTTCTCCTAATTTTTTTTCCAGAAGAATCTCCAACAATTATTTCTTAATTTTTTTAAGAGTTTCTCTAGGAAGATCTGGAATTTCTCTAGGAAGTCCTTCAGGCAAATAAAATAGTAATACCTCCAACATATATTGATTCAGGGACTCCTCAAGCATTCCTTCAGCAAGTTTGCATTTCTTGAAGAACACCTCAAAGATACATTCTGGAGTTTTTTCAGGAATTTCTTCAAGGATATTTCCGTAAGAATGTCTGCAGAGTTTTCTCTAGCAATCACACCATGTAGGGTTTCCAAGTTTGAATAAAAAATAACTTAAATAGTAATTTCCCGCAAACACCCAGGATCCCGGAGAATACACAAAAAACACAATGACGCATTTATTTTTACATTATTCGTATTCTTCCAATATCGAACTTTATGCCAGTAAATCTGAAGGTTCTTTTTCTTTTTGTAAGTAGTTTATTTATTTGTTTCCTATTTTTTCCGTAAGCTTCGCATTTCGCCAGAAATTCATTCAGTAATTAGTAAATACCTAGGTGAAAAACTAGCCATACGTCAATGTGCTAAAATTCACCTTAATGAAGAAACAAAAAAAAAATAGTCCATGCCATTTTGCAGAATTTGTCTCAATAGTTTCTCCCGGATAACACGAAGAATTCATCGAGAGAATTCATTAACACGAATTCCTCAACGTATTCTACCTGTAATGCAGGGTTTCAATCAGACATTCTTCTAGGTATTCCAGCTGAATTATCACAAGAAATTCTCTCATCCACAAGGAATTCACCTAAAGCTTCTAACAGGTATTTCATCAAGGATTACACCAGAAATTTCCACAGGGGTTCGACCAGGCATTTCTTTAGAAATTCCAAATTATGCTCTTCTAGAAGTTTGATAGAGATTCCATAACAAAATCAATCAGATTCTTCATGAAAAACTGTCCTGAAAATTCAACAAGGAGTTTTTTTCACGAGTTAGACCAGGAACTCTTCCAAGGGCTTCTCCAGGAATTTTTGCAGTGATGTCTACAACAGCCTAATGGCCTTATCTCTAGGGAGATTAACTCAGAAAAATTAAGAATATTCATAAAGAAATCCTTGAAGACATTCGTGTAGAAATATACTTGGAAAAAAAAATCTGAAGGAATTCCGGGATGTATTTCTGAAGAATTCTTAAAGAAATTTAAACTTTTTGAAGGAATTCTTGGTGGAATCTCTTGATTAATTTTGAAAGGAATGATGAAGGAATTTCCGCTGAATTCCATGAATGAATCTCTGCAGAACCTTCCCGGGGAAATTCCGGATGACCCTAGAGAAACTCTTGCTGGAGACTCATCTGGAGAAATTCCAGCAGAAATCACTGTAGGCATGGAGGCACTGGAGGCATATCTGGAGAAATTTATAGAGGGATTTCAAGAATCCCTGGATAAAATTCATGGAAAATTCCTTGAAGAAAACCCTGGTAGAACAATTTCTGGTGAAATCTTTGAGGAAACTCTGGTGAAATTCGAGAAGAAATCCCTGAAAATCCGTGGCAAAAATATCTTGTCGGAGTCACTGGAGAAATTGTGGATGGAATTTCAGCTGAAATCCTTGAACGAATTGTTAGAAAAATTCCTACTGTTTAAAAAATCTCTATCATAATCCCTGGAATAACTTTTAAAGAGATGGTGGAGAAATTCTTAGTAAAATATCTGGGGAAATTCCAGCAGAAATATTGAGAGAAGCTACTGAAAAAAAACCTTGACAATTTAATAAATAAATAATATGAAATAATGGCCTGAATGAATTTCTGGACCAAACCCTCTGGGATTCCTAGTGGAATCTCTGAAATAATTTTGGAGAAGAGAGATCTCTTGAGAAATTCCTGAAGCATATAATGAAAAAATGCCTGGAGAGCTATTGAAGAACTTTTGTGCTGAATTTTCTAGAATTTTTTTTTTTAATTCACTGGAAATATTTCTGTTTAAATTCTAGCTGAAGTATCAATCGAATATGTCCTGAAGGAATTCCATGATTCAAGCTTGAAAATGTTCTTGAATAAATTAACGGAAGGAATTCTTGAAGGGTAATTCTATAGCAAATGGTATTGGGATTCTTGGTGAAATTCATGAAATATTTTCTAGAGGTTTACCTATTAAAGTTACATAATGATTTCCTCGAAGAATTTGAACAAAAATTTAATAATTTCCAAGAGGAATTTGTGTAAGTATTCCTGTAATTTCGTGGAAAAAATATGCAAAAATTACTTGAACAATTCCTGCGGAAACTCCTGGTTAAACAGATGAAGGAATTATTGAAGCAATCGGTAATTTCTTCAAAGATGCTGTCCAGAATCTTTAGTGGCTTCCTCTAGTTATTATACTTTGAAGTTTTTCCATGAATCCATACTAGGGGTTCCACCGGATATTCTTCCTGGAATTCTACAAGGAGTTTTACCAGTAATCATTAGCGTAACTTGAACTCAAACCTAGGGGGGGGGGGCTGCTTGACCTCTTCGAGCAAAAAAATCCCTTAAGCAAAATACGAACTTAGCATGGGAGTTATAACTTTCTCGGGGGACTTGAACTTTTCTAGGGAGGGACTAGACCCCCCCTAGCCCCCCATATTAACGCCAATGTCATCTAGAAATTTATCCATAGCTCCAACCAAAAATTTCTCCGGGGAAATTTTTTTTTAATTTTTCAGAGCTTACTCCAAGGTTGCCTCCAAGAATTTTTCCAGAGATTGCTATAACAATTTCTACAAAGATTCCTTCAGGAATTCTTCTGGAAGTTAGTTCCAAAGATTCCATCATGCATTCATTCATTAATCATTCAGGAATCACATAATGAATTCTTTCAAATACTTCTCAAGAAATGAGGGCTTCGTAGCCGTGCGGTTAGTGTAACCAGGCATTTAGCCACATCGTGCTAGGGAGTGTGGGTTCGATTCCCGCCTCAGGCCGGTAAACTTTTCGTGAGGAATGTTTTCCGACTGTGCCACTGGGCGTTGCATGCTAGTCCGTTGTCTAGTGTGGTACTTCCTTCAAAGGGCATAAATGCCCACTGGAAGCATTAACGTGTCAGTGTCTTTTTTTTAAATTCATCACCAGGAATTCCCCCAAGAATTTCAGGGCTTCCTCCTAGGACTCCTCCTTATATTCCAGAAATTGCTTCAGAAATTTCAAAAGAAATTTCTTCAGCGATTCTTTATTTTTTTCTTCAAGTCCTCCAGGGATTTACTCAGAAGCTTCCCAAGGGTTCTATAATGCTTCCTTCAAGTATTCCTCCAAAAAATCCTCTAAAGAATCATTTAGGAATCCTTCCAGCGAAACTTCAGGAATTTTTGAACAGATACAATAAGGATTCTTTTCTAGCGATTCTACCAGGAATTCCTATAGAAATTATTGAAGAGATTGCTCAATCAATCTCTCCCAAGAAATTAATACAGGAATTCCATCAAAAATTTCACCAGGAATTGCTCCTATCAAAAATCTTCCAGTGTATCCCTAGAAATACCAACAAAATAAAGTTATTAATCCAAAAATTATTGTAGGGATTGCTTCAGGGAGTCTTACATGGTTTTCGCTAGAAATTCCTTCAATAGGAAATAGGAATAGAAATACATGCCGAGATTTATTCCAGGAACTCTTTCAGTGATTCTACCCAGAATTTCTCCAAGGATTCATCCAGGAGCTTCTCCAGAAATTCTACTAGGAAACTTTCAGGAATTCCACAAGAAATACTGCAAAAGAATTCAAAAACATTCCTACAAGGAATTCCCCCGAGAATTCCTTTAGAGATCCTGCTTGCAATTTTTCGAGAGGTTCCCCTAGGTTATTCTCAGAGGATTCTTCTAGAGAATCTTCAATAAATTATTTTCTAAATTCTTCCAGTGTTTCCTTCAAAGATTCTTCCTTGTATCCCTGAAGGAAACCTATGAGACATTCGACCTGGGATTTTTTAAGGGATTACTTCAAGAATCTACCAGAAATTTCTCCGAGGATTCATTAAGGAATTTATCCATCAATTCCTTCCATTTTTTAAGGATTTTTTCCTGTAGGATTGCTTCAAAAGTTCTTCCAGAGATATATTAAGGAATTTCTCCAGTGATTTCTTTGGTGATTCCTCCAAGGATTTCACAATGAATTGTTCCATAAGTTCTGGTAGAATCCCCTAATAAAATCCGGGTGGAATCCGTAGTAAATAGCCTGATGGAACCCAGAAAAACGTTTGGGGAATTCCTGAAGGAACCTTCAGAAGAACTCCTGATATAATTCCTTACAAAACTTTTGATGGAACTCCAGAAGGTGTTCATGATGGAGTCTCAAAAGGATTTTAAAATGAAATCTTAAAAGTATTTCAAAAGGAATCCATGGAAGAACTTCTGATGGAATCCCTGCAGAAACTCCCAATTAAATCACTTGAAAGACTCCTGATGAAATGTGCAGGGAAACTTCTGATGGAATCCTTGGAAGAACCTCTGATGTAATCCCTGGAGGAATTTCTGATTAGAGAAATTTTTGAGAGAATGCCTGTAGAAATTCCAGGTAGAATATCTGAAGGAGCTTCTAAAGGAATTCCTTCAGAAACTTTTTAAATATTTGAAGGAACTTCTGATGAGATCTTTGGAGGAACTTCCGATAACATCCCAAGAAGGAAACCTAATAGAATCCCTAGAAGAACTTCTGCAGTAATCTTGCAGGATCCTAGAATCACTAGCGAGCTCCTGCTGCAATTCCTGGAGAAATTCCTGGTAAGATTCCTGATAGAATCCCTAAAGGAACTCCTTATTATATCATTAGAAGAAATCTTGATGGAATTTCTAGAGGAACTCCTGATATAATCTCTTTAGGAACTCCTGATAGAATATCTGAAATAGTTCTAGGTGAAATCTATGAAGAAACTATTGATGGAATCCCTGGAGGAACTCCTGATGAAATCCCCAGAAGAACTCTGATGGAAACCCTAAAGGTACTCTTGAGAGCATACATATAGCAACTCCTGATGGAATCATTGGAGAAATTTCTGATAAATTAACTAGAAGAGTTCCTGATGAATTTTCTATATGAATTCCTGATGAAATCCCTGGTAAGATTCCTGATAGAACTCTTGGTAGAACTTTTTGAGCTTTGGAGGAACTCCTGATAGAATCTCTGGAGAAATTCCAGGTCAAATCTCTGAAAGAGCTCTTGATATAATCCCTAAAGGAACTCCTGATGGAATACTTGGAGGAAGTCCTAAAGATATTATTCAAAGTACTCCTGATGAAAACATTGAAGGAACTCGTGATGAATTCCCTAGAAGAAATCCTGATGGAATTCCTTTATGAACTTTTGATGAAATCCATGGAGGGATCCCTGATAAGATTCCGGTGGAACTTCTGATAGACTTTTTAGAGGAACTCCTTATGGTATCCCTAGAAGAAATCCTGATGAAATTGCTCGAGGAAACCCTGAAATAATTTCTAGAGGAATTCCTGATAGAATCTTTCGAGGAACTCCAGGTGAAATCCAAGAAGAAACTCTTGATGGAATCCCTGGAGGAACTCCTGATAGAATATCTGAAATAGTTCTAGGTGAAATCTATGAAGAAACTATTGATGGAATCCCTGGAGGAACTCCTGATGAAATCCCCAGAAGAACTCTGATGGAAGCCCTAAAGGTACTCTTGAGAGCATACATATAGCAACTCCTGATGGAATCATTGGAGAAATTTCTGATAAATTAACTAGAAGAGTTCCTGATGAATTTTCTATATGAATTCCTGATGAAATCCCTGGTAAGATTCCTGATAGAACTCTTGGTAGAACTTTTTGAGCTTTGGAGGAACTCCTGATAGAATCTCTGGAGAAATTCCAGGTCAAATCTCTGAAAGAGCTCTTGATGAAATCCCTGAAGGAACTCCTGACGAAAGCCACAGAAGAACTCTGATGGAAACCCTGAAGGTACTCTTGATAGAATCCCTAAAGGAACTCCTGATGGAATCCCTAGAGGAGCTCCTGATGGAATACTTGGAGGAAGTCCTAAAGATTTTATTCAAAGTACTCCTGATGAAATCATTGAAGGAACTCGTGAGGAATTCCCTAGAAGAAATCCTGATGGAATTCCTTTGGGAATTTTTGATGAAATCCCTGGAGGAATTCCGGATAAGATTCCTGATGGAACTTCTGATAGACTTTTTAGAGGAACTCCTTATGGTATCCCTAGAAGAAATCCTGATGAAATTGCTCAAGGAACCCCTGGAATAATATCTAGAGGAATTCCTGATAGAATCTTTTGAACAATTCCAGGTGAAATCCAAGAAGAAACTCTTGATGGAATCCCTGGAGGAACTCCAGATTAAATCCTCAGAAGGGCTCTGATGGAAGCACTAAAAATAATCATGATAGAATCCCTATAGAAACTCCTGATGGAATCTCTGGCGGAATTCGAATCTTTGAAGTAGCTCCTGATGCAATCATTGGAGGAACTCCTAATGAAATCCTTGGAAGACCTCCAGATGGAATCCCTAAAAAAAACTCCTGATAGAATCCCTGGAGAAATTTCAGGTAAAATCTCTGAAGTAGCTCTTGATGGAATCCCTGGAGAAACTTCTCATAACATTGCTAGAGGAACTCCTGATGAATGCAATTGCTAGAGGAGTTCCAGGTGGAATCGCTGAAAGAATTCCTGATGGAATCCCTAGAATATTTCCTGATGAAATCCCCCTGATGGAATCCCTAGAGAAACTTTTATTGGAAACCCTGATGGAACTCCTGGTGTAATCCTTCGTGAGTACGATTAAAAGTTTAGCAGTACTCCTGATGGAATTCCTGGAGTAAATTTTGGTAGAGTTCCTGGTGTAATCCTTACAACAACTTCTGATAGAAACTCTCCTGATGGAATCCCTCGATGAACATTAATTGGAATCTCCCCAGGATGAATTCTTGGTAAAATCCCTGATGGATTCCTTGTAGGAATTCCTAGTACAATCCCTGGAGGAATTCCGTATTATGGAATCACCGGTAGAACTGCCGGTGTATTTGTTGAAGAAATAGGTTAAAGTTTGTCGGAAAACGCCAGTGAAATATATAGAAAAACACTCAAGAGCGCACATTTGCTAGATCACCATGTCGTCAACGCTGTGTAAATTTACGCATTTTGACTTGCCACCCATCTGCATCCGCAGTTCATGGGACGTCGAAGCTTCAATTTGCCATGTTGACGTCGATGTTCGTGCAACATTCCTACTGACGGTACGATCAGTTCGTCAAAAACATGACTCCCCCCACCTGTGGTTTGAATTAAATCAAACTCGTTTGATTTTGGCCGACCGATTCGTCAACCGTCAAATCGGTTTCACAAACTGTCAAATTGGTTCATCAAGCAAACGGTCAAGCATAGCACCAACATGAGCATCAACCTGAGGGCGGAGTCAATGTTGGTCAAACCGTATAAACGTCTTTCGACTGCATAAAATGAGTGATTCAGATAAGATCCGTTCAGTAATATGAGCCGTTTTGCCTGTCTTCACTAAGAATCTCAAAAATTTCTCCTAAATCTTTTTGAGAGCTCCACGAACTCTTCTCTAATATCTTTAGGATTACTAAGCAGCTTAAATTAAATTTTATCAGCTCTTAATTTGTTGAAGATGGCATTTTGATTCGACTTTTTGGAAGACAAATAAGTTTTACGTACGGGAATCGAGTCAAAGTCATATTTATACTAAGTTGAGATTTTGATTATGTATTGCACGTTTCAAATTGGGTTTCCTTGATACTAAATTCTTCGTGATATGAGCCCTGCTATTTTTATGTATCAGAAAATCATTATTCTTCAACAACAAATTGCATCTGAGACAGTGTTGTTAAAAACTCAATTTCTCATAACTCACGCTTGAGATTGTTCATGCGTGAGTTGTCAATCACGCAACTCAGCAGTAAAAAAATCAAGGATGAGTTGGCTCACCTTTTTGACTTATAGTGGTTATCACGCCCAATGATATGGGTGCCCTAGTGTAGATGTAGTTGTGAACCTTAGAGGAAAACAATATGCACTCAGTCTCGAAAAACACCCAGAAACCGGGTGTACATTTTTCAAATTGGGTAATATTTTCATATGCATTTTAATAAGTCTGAAAAGCGTGTGCAAGTTTCTTTGAGGAAAACAAAAACAAACTGTGTATGACGAACGTATGCTAGTCTACGTGTGTTCAAATGTCACTAAGCTTTATTGTCTCGTATTTCCACTGTTTACTCACACACGGAAATATTTTCTTGTTAGTCTGGTAAAGTTATAGTAATCATTTCTAACGTAAACAACAACATTCGGGTTTCACGAGTTCTGCGACTGAATCATTTTTCACGGTGTGAGTTGATTGAGTTATTTTGCATCAAACTCTCAAGCGTGAGATTAGCGAAGCAGATTTCTAATGAGTTTGATCTCACGGGAGAGCGTATTGATTGAGATTTGAGTGTGAGTGTATCAACACTGATCTGAGAAACTGATTTCTTTTTCTTTTTTTATTATCTTTCCTCCAATTGTAATTCAGGCACCATTAAATGAGCATTCTTTGCTCGTAACACAATTTTCGCGCAATTCCCCTTTCGCTACAAACTATCGCTATCGTTCAAACTGAACGTAAAACTCGTTGACGACCTGCAATCAACTCATTTAAATGCGACGACATCGGTCTTATCCTGGTCCATAAATCAGCTCAATTTTCTCCTCATTCATCGGATAACGTTTGCAAGGCGAAACCGAAGTGCGGCCCATCAATGAAGGATAAAACTGTATTAACGAGAAGACATTACAACGTAAGAAGCAGCAGAATCTTAACAAAAACAACAACAAGTGCTAAGACAAGCAAATAAAGTAATAAAATAGTCCACTTGTATCGCGTGGGTGTCGTGTTTGAAGCACGCAAAAATGTACATATCTGAAGAAAATGAGCAACGATGGCTTTCTCCTGCATTGTAGTAAAAGTATACCCATTTAAAATGCGTGCCCTATCTCGGCGGCGTCAATCTCTGCGAAACGGGTCAAATAAATTCCCCTCTCTCTGGGGCACTTGGGTTTCGTGTGCGAATCAGCAGCACTGCTGCAACTTAACCTAGTTCTAGCCGGACAAGGAATAAAGAAAATTCTCCGTTTGTTCAGCTTGGATTGGATGCCGGGCGGAGAAACCCCCCGAATTATGAGCTTATAGAAGTTGATGATCGTAAAATATTAATGACTTGCTATCGCTCATTTCGTCTCGTTCGTCATCAGCGCACAGAAGAGTCACTATAGCAAATTCGAGACCAACAAATCCTGCAGAAGCTTCCAACTACCATCCAATCAGCTTGCATCCCTCTATCAGTAAACTTTTCGAAAAGGTCATTTTGAACAGAATGGTGGTCCACATCAACGAAAATTCAATATTTGTCAATGAACAGTTTGGATTCCGACATGGTTATTCGACCACTCATCAACTTTCACGTGTAACAAATTTGATCCATTCCAACAAATCTGAAGGCTATTCTACTAATCTTACTCTTCTAGACATACACCAGGCATTCAACAGTGTTTGGCATGAAGGTTTGATTGTGAAATTAAAAATCTTTGATTTCTCAACATACACTGTTAGAATTAATCAAAGTTATCTGTCAAATCGTACACTTCAGGTTAATTAGCAGATCTAAAATTCTAGAAGACTTCTTGTAAGAGCTGGTGTTCCTCAAGGCAGGCCCCTGAAATGTTGCCGTGCCCCCCTAGGGTCCGCTGACCACTGATTGGGAAACCCTGTTGTATACAATTACTAAACTGATAGTTGAAAATTAATTCCTTTCAACCGTTTTTTTTTTGTCATTATAAGAGCATTAAAATATCATTGATGACAGAACATAATTTTGGCTATAATTGACCTAAACTGCTCCTGTGTGCTGCGTCGCTACCCGTGGAGCGTGAACAAGAAAAATCGTTTCAGCCGAAAAAACAAAGACTTCTTGACGTTCTTCCCTCTGCCCGATGCGTGTAGAGTAAAGTGGGGCAAAAGTTCAAGTGGGGCATAAATTATAAACGTATAAATGTCATGGTGGATCGAATTATATTCAAGTAAGAGACTTTCACTCCAAATATCACAAAAAATGATTGAGTTTTGAAAAAGTTATGGCTGTTTGTTGTTTTTCGTTATAAAAATTGTAATTTTCGGTCAAACTTTCGTCGCATGAAACTAAATGAAGATCAAAGCTTTTTCAATATTTTTTGTAAGGGCGTTTCTAGGCCTGTCATAAGGATGCTTTGAGGTGTATTAGTTTCTGCATAAATGCTTGGAATCAATTTTTAGCTCATAGTGGGGCAAAAGCTCAAATCAGCAGGGCGAAAGTTCGACCCATGTATAAGCTTACGGAAAAAGTTGCAAATTGCTTAAAATCCACATATTATCTTCGAAATAAAGCAAAAGTTGCCTGATCGTGCGAAAAATGACACCAAAATTTTACATTTCCACTTAGTTTTGCGAAAAACTGCTATTTTTGAGTATATTATAAATAACCCTGGTTTGGGTAACTTTTTTGATGAAAATTTGTGTGTATCTTTCGGCAAACTTAAGTTTTCGGCTGGTATGAAGTATGCCTGTCATAAAAATATCGATATCTTGTGTTTTAGCCAGCGAACTTTTGCCCCACACTAGATTCGAACTCTTGCCGGTGGCGCAAAAGTTCGTTTAAGACAATCAATTTTGAAACTGTTATAACTAAAAATGAGTAAATATTTTTACACAAGTTTGTTCAGAAAAATTATAGCCAATATGTTGAAGGTTCACTGTATGGTATTTGTTTTGTTTCAACTGATATAGTTTTCCTGGAAACTTTGATTATACCACTAAGGTCGAACTTTTGCCCCACCTTACTCTATAGATCCGGAGTGCTCCAAGACCGTTAGGGATTTACTCGGGAGCCAGATGCGGGCTTCTGCTCACCGCGGTGTGATCCGATTAGAAAGCAATGAAATCAATCTCTGCGCTCGAGATTGATTGAGAAATGGCCGGGAAAATATTTGATTAGCTCGTTTGGCGCGAAATGACGTTGACGACGACGACCGACCGGGGATTTGGGCCAACGCATGTGTTGACGCAACTGACCCAGATATTGTGTGTTTGATCTAGAAGACAACAAACGCTGTCGACGTGATGTGTTCATAAATCTTTGACTTGGAACGCCCTCGGGCTTACGAACAATGAGCTGTAGATGATTTATAGATAATTACATTACCATCGATTACAGCACGCTACAAGGGAAGCTCAAACTCGTGCCGCGGGGTTTGGTTTGGTGAACGATTATATTCACATCTACTGATTTGCATATATTTGACGGTTACAGGCTTCGGCGTCTTGAGATAGAATGAGGGATCATCAATCAGTGGATGCGAAACGTGGTAGCATGTTCTAAAGATGGTGCAAGCAAGGATTTACTACCGCGGCTTTAAGGAAAATTCAGTACTCCTGCAGGCGACAAATAGATTGTATCGAAGCATAGACGATTTGAGCAAAAGCGCGGATTATTGCTAACTCATTATTCTTCGACACTTTGATGGAGCTATGTAGCGCGTGTATCCGTTCGATAGAAGATGAGATGAATGTTCGATTTTTTCCTGGTATTTAGACTAAGAAAAACGTTTCCGATGCATCCTCGAAAGGAGTTTCAGCTTTTAAGGATCAATGAAAAAACAGCTAGTTTTTTATCATTGCCTTTTTCTATTTTGATGGTAATTCAGATAATTGATTCCTTAGATTTGATGGTAAAATGATCGCCTTCGTTTATACATACAGCACATTTATCAGTTTAAAATCGTAAAACTTCAAAAATTTTAATATTTATTTCGAATTTTTGTTGCAAACTGTAAAAACGAGCCAAGATGCTTCTTTCAGGGTCGTTAAGCGATTAATTACCGTCGGATAAACACAATTTGTTGATGATAAAGTTTACTCAATTATCCCTCATTAACAAACATTAAGCTCTAGTGACTCAAATTCATTTTCGTACGGGGCACTGTTTTCACATCTAGTAAGTATAAAACTATTAAATGATCTATGGACTTCGATAAACTTTATCAACAGCGAAGGTCATAGGTGTCATCTATGGACCAATGCACGAGTTCATGAATTTGACGTTTGAGCGGTGCCGAATTCACTTGTCGCCATGGTCACGTAAATAACACGGCACCGCTCAAACGTCAAATAGTGAACTCGTGCATTGATCCATTGTTCGGCAATCATAAACTGTATTAAATAAATAAATAAATAAATAAATAAATAAATAAATAAATAAATTTATAAATAAATAAATAACTAAATAAATAAATAAATAAATAAATAAATAAATTTTATTTACATTTATTTTTAGAATAATTGAAAAGCATCGAATTAGTATCCAAAATTGACTCAATTTCATATTCGTGCACCTACCAAACATCAAACATACAGCATTCAAAACGAAATTTTAATTGCACAAGGTGAAGAATATTGTTCTGATGTAGTAGAGTACATTTGGACAATTCATAAGCGGACATATTTCAAACTTAAGTAAGTTTAACAAAAATACAAAAATTCCAGTAAGTCGTGGAGCCACATTTTTTTAATATCACTTCTCTAAGAATGATGACTGTGATTGCTGAAAAAGTTTCAAAAACATATAATCAGTTTTGTAGTAGCTACGAGTTGATATCAGCATTTTATACCTTAGAATCTTGGTTGTTATAACATTTATAACAAATGCCAAATCAAAAATTTTGTTCATTTTATCTCAGTTTGGCTCTTAAACTGATACATATAATACATAGACGGGGTTGGTGGTCTGATGGCTACCGCTTCTGCTTCATAAGCAGAAGGTCATGGGTTCAATCTCAGGCCCGTCCCTTTCCTCGTACTTTGTAGTTGCATTTGCTTCTATCTTCCATTCTAAATCTATTACACTCAAACTATTCGTTCATAGCAAACGCTAGAACCAGAGACGGACAAGAAATTCTTCCACGCGCATGCCTTTCCTTACGCCTGATACATAGGCAGTCTGCTAACCACAAAAGCAAACCTCTCTGTCATGCCTTTCCCCCAATCCATACACTCCCGAATGAACTGGCTTAGATGCAGAGGTATATACGGTCTACGTGGGAGCCAGTATAATGCATCATCAATTCCTCCCTCTTCTCCACATTGGTCTGCATTCTGACGTGGCAGGCACCATTGTCGCTTAAAATAGAAGATCACCAGCACTTATACACTGAGGATGCATGTTAGTCCCAAGCAGTCATTCGGTTGGTTCCTTGTGTAAGTGCAGGTGATCTAGCGATACTGGAGTAGCATCCACGGGCGGCCAATCAAGCTCAAGCTAAACAGATACATATAATTCATAGTTGATGTTCCAATTAAAACATTGCCTGATTATTATTCTTAATTTACATATTTATACCAAACATTATTATAGAGATTTCACGTAGATCCACTTTTGCCATAATCGCAACAAATACTTTATTTCAAATGATGAAAACAACAGGTAAAAAGTATACCAATGCTCTTCTCTCATTCAAGTTGAGTTGCATTTTTTTTATTAAATCAAGAAATTGCGAAAAAGGGTCCTACTTTGTGTATGATTTGAATGCGGATTCGAAGATAATTGAATATTGAGATAACATCAATGATTCTGGACAAACATTTCAAAAGGGCACATCGACATTGGTAAACATTGGCTTTGCAAGACGCTGTTCAGCCCAATTCAACTCGATCACGGTCACCAATACCACTATCAGGAAGAGCTAACACCAATATTTCTGATAGTGGTTTTAGTTGGCGTGGGCGAGCTAAGAAGGGCTCAACAGCAACGTTTCTAAAAAAAGGCTCAAGACTTCTTGGGCCCTTTTCAAATATTTGTCTAGATATATACGTATGGACTACATGTTGTGGTGTAGTTTGTTGTAAAACAAGGTTCGAAATTAACATTATTTTTACAGATACGTTTAAAATTAACCTTAACCTATTATTTAGAACAAAATTTTGATTTACATTTATTGAAAATAACATTCTAGAAGAATTTTGAAATTACGACATAACAATTTTTTGAACTTAAAAGGGATAAAGAATACTAAACTGAATGCATATTAACCACAATTTTCAGTGCTCACAAATATCATTTTGAGAGTGGATCCTTATACAAAAATGAACATTACTGTTGAAATTATTGGACTTTATAGCGAAAATTATGGAAAAAAAAGGTATATTTCATAATTTTACCTAAATTTCAAACATGTTCGCTCATTATTTGTCCTAATGAACTCTACTACATTTGAACAACGTAATGAAGGACTGGGGCTATCAAACAGATTATTAAATTTAGGTTTTAAATGTTGTATGTTTGATTTTTGATAGGTGTTCGAATATGAAATTGGATCAATTTAAGACACAAATTCAATACTTTTCCATTAATTCAAAGATGGATGTAAATGGAAACATTTTACGGCTGTCTAATTATAGATGACACTTATGACCTCCAATATTGATAAAGTATTTGAAACTCAATGTATCATTTATTAGTTTTTTACCAACTTGATGTGATAACAGTGTCCCGTACGAATATGAAATTGGACCACTGTAACGAAGGGTTTTGATTATTGACCCGAAAGCGTTCTGGGCTCGTCACAATTTAACGTACAGTACTTGCTGCGCGTGATGAAATTCGTCATATTTTTGTTTTGATTGCCAGCGGAAAAACTGGCTACTTTTCGCTTGCCATACTCCAGCCACCAATTGACACGAATTAAAAAAAAAGGTCTCGTGACGCTCTTTGGCTTTGTATAGTACGTTATATATAAATATAAATAAAGCAAGCATAGTGCGTGTGTGTTACGTCCATTCGATTGTACGACATTTCACAGAATGACGTTCCCCAGAACGACATTCCCCAGAACGCCATTCCCCAGAATTGGACATTCCCCAGAAATCCATTCCCCAGAATGAGACATTCCCCAGAAAAAAAATAACAAGAGATCTTTGAGGTGTTCAAATCCAGGAAAATGGTAAATAGTAAATAGTGAATGCATCTAACTGGAAAATTCGAGGAAAACCATAATTTTCATAGGTAAAACATTCTCGTATTGTTTTTTTTTTATTTTTAACTGTAGGACTTTCGGTTTGTTGCAGTCTTTTATTTATTGAATGGAGAATCTTTAAATCAAAAATTCTTTAAAACTAACCACCTATGGTTGGAAATGTAATTCAAACCATTTGGATGATTTTTATATTTTTTGACGATTTTCTCGTCGAAAAAGTTAAAATTTGGCGTGACATAATATGTGTACCATCCCTAGTTATTTAGACAATAAACCTAGGAAGAACAGCATATGTTCGAAAGAAGGGAGAATATGCCATGAAAGCCGAAAAACAAATTCCATTAATTTACTTTGTGACATATTACACTACACCAATCTCCCTTTGAAAGTACAATTAGAAAAAAACAGCCAATTTTAAAAGAAGGAAGAATAACTATGAAAACAAAAAAAACAATAGCTTGGATCAAGTTTGATCATAAAACACAGAATGGCATATGTAGGAACAGCTTTTGTTAAACGGTTGAGCTACTTTTCCTCGCACGTCGGTTTCCCAAATGTCGTTTCCCCGAACGCCAGTTCCCAGAATGCCAGTGCCCCGAACAACCCGTTTCCCCGAAAAGACTAGTTTCCGAAAAGTTTTAAGCTCTTATAATTATCATAACTTTTGTTTTTCGAGGTGGTAACGAACCGGTCATCTAATATGCATCCTTCTTCACTTGATTGGCGGTTCTTTCAAGTTTCACCATCATTGGCATTTTTGGCAAGATCTATATTATCTTCTTCTTTTAATTGCTAATCATTCATTCTAGTTCAGCACCCAGTCCTTAAAAACTATTCTTGCACCTGTTTGAACTGCATCACTATTCGGGGAAACGGGTCTTTCGAAGAGGTGGCATTCAGGGAAATGGTTTTCAGGGAAACGACAGTAGCACAATTATGAAATTAATTAAGACACAATTAAGAAAATTTTTAAACAGCATTTTCCTCCTAAGATTATGGTTGGGTCTGCCGATGAACCACTTAGCCACAAAACCACCTCTTTCCCCCTTCGTGATTTTTTGACCGTACAAACTTTTTGAAATTTGTATTTAATGTTGTTTGTATGGCATACAAATTTCAAAAAGTTTGTACGGTCAAAAAATCACGAAGGGGGAAAGAGGTGGTTTTGTGGTTAAGTGGTTCATCGGCAGACCCAACCATAATCTTAGGAGGAAAATGCTGTTTAAAAATTTCCTAATTGTGTCTTATGACGTCATTCTGGGGAATGTCGTTCTGGGGTTTGACTTTCTGGTGAATGTCCTACAACCCGTCCATTCGTTTTCATACATTTGATATTTACTTAGTATTCTGAATTTTTTTTAAAAAGTATCGTGTGCCGTTTTTCATCAGCGTTAGTTGAGCCAACGCTGAAAAACAAAAAAAAAATACATGAAATACGAATAATTCAAAAGAAAATTCCATCAAATTTGCTTTATTTTCTCGTTTTTGAAAATTTCTCGGGATCCCGGGATTTCCCGGGAAATGACAATTTTATTTCCCGTTTCCCGGGAAGTCGAATGCCGGGAAAATTGCAAACTCTAGATAGCCTGGGATGTGTTTGAGGTGGAAGTTGAGTTTGTCTACCTTGGATACTTGTAGATGGCTGATTATAAAGTTAGCCGTGAAAAATGGAGGCGTGTTTTCTATGGAAAGGCTCCACAGGAAGCTGCGGTCGAGAAATATTAATTCCGCCATGCACAAAACGCTTCTAAGACCGGTTGTTCTCTACGGTCATGGAACGTGGATGATGCTCGAGGAGGACCTGTATGCTCTTGGGGTTTTTCGAAGAACAATATTCGGCGGCGACCACGAGCCGAGTATTCTGACGAAGAATCGTTGATTCAGTGAATAAATGTGACAAATGTAACGAAGAAAGGTTAAAGCAAAGGGTCAAAATCAACACCTCTAATCTTAATTTTCCTCGCCTAATTCATTACATCGAATGCCTTTAAGTCAGTATCATAGTCACGCCAAGCCAGTAGCGTATTATGCCACGGATCCAAATCAGAACCCAGAACACCACACTGCTTGGCATGCTCTAAGCTCAGCACACCAACAACAACCAAGAACATCGAAGTACGAGACGACGACGGTAGTCAACAAACGGCGGAACGCGACTTGAATACGCGTAAAAACGTTGTAAACACCTTTTTTGATCTATGCCATCGCCATCACCATCATCTTCGGCTCAGTTGAGCAGCATCAATCCTTCGTTCGTTGGTTCGTTCTAATATCGTCGACTCGTGGTCCTCACACCACTACTACACTGAGCTAAGCGCCGCACAATGGGGCTTATTTCAGAAAAAATGGGTGATTAAAACCTTTTGGTTTGAATTAAAGCGCATCGATGTTTTCAGTTAATATGTTCAGAAGGTTTTGGAAAAATTTGTTTCAAAAATTTTGTTCTACAAAAGACTAGGAAGAGCTCGCAAAATCGAACAATTCAAAACATTACCTCGTAGTTAATCCCAACTTTTCAGAAGATACCAATATGGTTTGACTGCGTTTCCAATGAGAAGTTTTAGGTAGTAGTTTTGTAATACATCCTCAAAATCAATGGTTTGGAATATTCTATGCTTCATCGCAAAATTTGAATATATTATGTTCTACAAATTTGTTGACGCCATCTAAGGCCTCTTAGAGATTTTGATCGGCTTTTTTTCTGAAATAACCCCATTGTGAACCGGCACGGATTCTTTCGCTTCAGCCAAGCCAACCCAGGCAGGTCAGGTCAGGCCAAGGAGTTTGTATGCTCGTCACCACCGCTGTCGTAATCATCATTAATTTAATGAAAATCGATGTCAGTCAGGATACGGCGCGCGGTAGAAGTCGGCTGTGTTGGCATAAGAAGTTGATCTGGGTTCTCTTCTGAGCGGGGGTGGAAGTTCGGAAAGAACCGGTTTTCGGGGGGTGGATGCGTGGGAGGAATGTGTGCGTCTTTAAGAAGCAGACAAACGATTGCCACGTTTTGTCGAGTGTAATCCCTTGTCGTAATCGGGATTTGAAGCCGGTCGGTCGGTCGGTGCCATGCCAGTCAAAGCCGGCGGATTCCTCGGAGATGGGTTGAGGGGGTAAAGAATGTATAAAGGATTCATGTGTGAGAAAATTGAGTTTTCTTGTGGCGTGCCTCCGAGTGTATGTGGACGTGATTTGAGCGAGGTGGAAAGGGAGGGAATATGGAACGTGTAGATGTTTCGGATGAACTTTCGGAGGTAATTAAAAATACTGCTTCTGAATTAGGGGAATTAAGGCAACCCGACGTGAGGTTTTCATGGGATATGCTGCCTCACTTGGCACTTGGCGCTTAATTGAAGTGGCAGGATCTTGACTGGAGATGTTGGGGTATTGTTGAGAAAATCACGTAATAAACGATCAATAATTTATTTTCACTCCGTAGGTTTAAGAAGCCTTAACAAGGAAATGATGAATTTCGTATATTATGATTTGCCAGGTTTAATAATTGACATGGTTGCAACCATGAACAAAAGGACGGGTCTCTCTGAATTCACAACATCCTTCCAAAACAGTGGGTTTTAAAACTGTCACTAAACGTGGCAAAAATTTTCGTTCTTTTTCTAAGGGTGAAATGGTTGGACATATTTTCCAACAGCCCAGGCTCTTTGATTCAAGTGAGGAAGCAAAGAGTGCCGCCTATCGTGGTCAGTTGATCTTGATCTTGAACTCCATTAGGGAAATCAAGGTTTCCATCCAAATCGTGAAAAAGGAAACTGCCGCGTTTTCACGGAAACTCTTAAATATTTCGAACTTTTTCTCAAACATCTTGAAGAGAAGAAGCACAATTTGTTTACTTATGACGACAAAACTAAACGTTTGTTCAAAGTTGTCTTAAAAGGTCTCTCAAGTGACTATAAGTCACCTGAAGAGATCAAAAATGGAATAAATAATTTACTTGGATTTTCCCCAGTCCAAGTAATCATTATGAAAAAGAGAACCCAATCTGGCATTGTTCGGAAAGGGCTTTCTCAAGAATATTATTTAGTTCACTTGAGGAAATTACCAGAACCTCACTCAGTGCCGTCGGTGCCAAAAGTGGGGTCATGGTACAAAAAACTGCATGCTATGCTGCATGTCTGAGAAAAATTTCAAAAAAATCGTAGGGCCCGTTTTGAAGTTACGCCCTTTTGATTGTGTAAGTCCAAAAATTCAAAGAAATTCTGGTATATTTGAACAGGTTTTCATTGGCCGTGATTATCAGATGAAATATTCCGTCAATATTTTATTCAAATTTTGTTTATTTGGTTTATTGAGTTATTCGTATTAAAATTTTGTTTATTTGGTTATTCGTAAATTTTGAGTTTTGCCCTTTTGGAGGTGTAACCATGAAAAACACTGATTTTGAATGGATCAATTATGCTTTCTAAAACAGTTGAGCATGTTTTCAATGCAACATTGCATTTACATACCGCAAAAGACTTTCACAATTATCTGATTTACCATAGGCTCAAGCGCTATAAGGCATTACGGAGCCAATTTTGTACTAATATAGTTATTATTATTCATAAAATACTGTTTCAGCCCAACTAGCTGACTTTTTGGATGTTAAGGGGTATAGTTTTAAAAAGATTTATGAAAAATGGTAAATAAAGAGTTGTTCATAGATTCTGTGTGATTTCCATTTTTGATGACCGGAAAATCGTAAATTGTTTGTGGCCTTGTTTGTTATCAGGTGGCATGGTATGGTAGACTACCATAACTTGGTGTGAATGCTACACAAACTGAAAATTTCTCTGTAAACTTTCATTTTATTTTGTCACAAACTTTGCCTCACCAGCTGGTATAATTCACTGATTAGCAAACAAAAAAAATACTTTGGGAGCTACATAGACTTTTCCATACTGACGAAGAAAAAACCATTCTTTAAATTAAGCTGTATTAGTGCTAACAAGTGTTACATGATGAAATTGGCTCCGTAGTGACTTATGGCGCTTGAGCCTATGGAAAATCTCTCAATTGTGAAATACTTTTGCGGTATGCAAGTGCAATGTTTCATTTTAAACATTTGACATTCTTAACTGTTTTAGAATGCATAATTAATCCATTTAATATTAGTTTTTTTTATGGTTACACCTCCAAAAGGGCGTAACTAACAATTTCGTCGATCTTCTCATTCAAAACTCCACTCATAAGTTACAAATAACCAAATAAACAAACTTTGTATAAAATATTGATGGAATATTTCATCTGATAATCACGGCCAATGAAACCCCGTTCAAATAGACCAGATTTTCTTTGATTTTTTGGACTTATACAATCAAAAGGGCGTAATTTCAAAACGGGCCCTACGATTTTTTTGAAATTTTTCTCAGACCTGCAGCATAGCTATAAAAAACGACTGGTGAGCACAGATTTGATGGAGATTTTTTTCTGATAATAACGGTCAGGGGAGCACCGTGAATATCACTTTGATTTGACAACCAACAGCAGTGATGCGACACCGCACTCTAGATCATAATCACTGCAGAATGAGTGACCACGTGGTAATTATCCATACTATTACTGTTTTGCAGTGACCAACAAATAGTTTCATTCTATCAATAACACTGTCAAAAATATCGTACTAATAACTTGCCATTTTAACTGCTTAATTTAAGGCTGAACTTAACCCCTCAGTGATATCCATAGTCTATCGCCATCAATGCACTTGTGATAGAGTAGACAGCATGATGTTGATCAGGGATTGAATCCTGAGAAAATTGAGAGAATCGCTCACGTATCGCTCTCTGTAGCTATCATAACATGCTGCACATTATGAGAGACTGTTTATCGTATACTGCTACAACTTTGATCAGATTGGGGGGATAGTAGTGTATGATAAAACCCATCTAAACATGCTCCAAGCCTGGGGGACACTATTGATATTGGAAGTTCGTGGATTGTTTATCGTGCCAGTAAAGAAAAACACCTATCCCCAACGGTAAACAAGCGAGTAAAATAGGTTTTATCATAGCTCTCTCTTTGAGGCTCTCTCTTGCTGCTTCCATTTATCAGACTTGTTACACCTTGCGATACAATGACGATCGTGGCCTGCAACAGATGGGATGTTTTTCTTTGCTTGCTTTGATCGTGTTTCATACTAAAATGAGAGCGAATTCTGCAAAGCCTGATGTTGATGTGATATAGATTGATCCGAATTGTATCGCAGTCGGCCTGTATAAAACAGCACATTTTAAGTGTTGATAGCGACAGCGAGCAACTCTGATCTTAATCATGCTCATTCACAAACTAATTTTAATCCGTCGGGTAGCCGTTCGAATCTTTTAATTTCGAATGTAAATCCTTTGCCGATATCGTAGCAGGAAATTTGAACTCCTCCCCTATTCGTACTGTGAGTACTCATTCTAATTGTTTCAAATCATATGGAAAAAACACTGCCGCCACAGGAAACTTCTACTCCGCCTCTTCGTCTACCAAAAATTCTAACGGGAAATCATCAGATAATTTACCCACTTCAAGTGATATGTCTGCCTTTGATTTTAATTTTTTAACTGAACAATTGAATCTAATGATTGATGCAATGTTCAAAGCCACCACTATGACTGAAGAAGTCCAAGTAGGTGTAAAATTTACAAATCAAATTTTATTGAATTACGTTTTTCTAATGGATCCAATAAATAATAATTTAAATATTTTACATTAGAATGTTTCTTTGAATGGTGAAGAGGACGAGCTGTTTAATTTTATTACTTCTAATAACGTGCATACTGAAACATAATTAAAACCTGTATCCAAACTTTTTTGTGTATCGTTATGATCGACTTGATGGGGCATGTGGGAGAGTTGCAATCATCATTCATAGGCGTATACAACATCAACTATTTTCGTCATTTGAAACTTTAGCTGTTTCTGTTGAAACACAGCTTGGTAAATTTACTTTCATAGCTGCACATTTACCTGTTCAATGCTCTGAACAGCAATGTAATTTGCTCCAAACTGACTTGCGAAAATTGACTCGCAAAAAGTCAAAAATGTTTGTCATTGGTGACTTTAATGCCAAACATCGGTCATGGAATAATTCTCAAAGTAATTCCATTTACAATTAAGAAACAAAAATTTGTAAAATAAATTTTCTCAATTGGACCCTGGCTCTAAGCCCTTTTGGAAATTATCTGAAATTTTGAAAAAAATAAATAAATAAACCTCAGGAGCCAATATTGGCGCAGAGGAAAACAAATTATTACTAACTAATTGCGAAAAAGCTCAAAAACTTGCTATGCAGTTTGAAAGTGCGCACAATTTTAATTTAGGACTTACTAGTCCAATTGAAAATCAAGTTACTCAGGACTTCGAAAATATTCTCAACCAAGAGAATATTTCGAAATTTCCTGGGAGACTGATTTGGAAGAAGTCTTCTTCTTCTTTCTGGCGTTACGTCCCAGCTGGGACAAAGCCTGTTTCTCAGATTAGTGTTCTCATGAGCACTTCCACAGTTATTAACTGAGAGCTTTCTTTGCCGATTGACCATTTTTGCATGTGTATATCGTGTGGTAGGTACGAAGATACTTTATGCCCTGGGAATCGAGAAAATTTCCTTTACGAAAAGATCCTCGACCAGCGGGATTCGAACCCACAACCCTCAGCATGGTCATACTGAATAGCTGCGCGTTTACCGCTACGGCTATCTGGGCCCCTTGGAAGAAGTCAGAACTATTATAAAAAAAAATTAAAAATATGAAAGCTCCTGGCGATGATGGAATTTTCTGCATCCTCATAAAGAAACTTCCAGCAAGTAGCTCATTCTTAGTTGATATATTTAACAAATGTTTTCAGTTGGCATATTTTCCTGACAAACGAAAAAATGCTAAGGTTGTACCAATTTTAAAACCAGACAAAAATCCTGCAGAAACTTGTTGCTATCGTCCAATCAGTTTGCTCTCCTCCATCAGTAAACTTTTTGAAGAGGTCATTTTGAACAGAATGATGTTCCACATCAACGAAAATTCAATTTATGCTAATGAACAGTTCGGATTTCGCCATGGACATTCAACCACTCCTCAACTTTTACGTGTAACAAATTTGATCCGTTCCTACAAATATGAAGGTTTTTCTACTGGTCCTGCACTTTTAGAAATAGAAAAGGAATTCGGTAATGTTTGGCATGAAGGCTTGACAGTAAAAATAAAAACTTTAATTTTCCAACATACATTGTTAGAATAATCCAAAGTTATCTGTCAAATCGTACACTTCAGGTTAATTATCAGAACTTCAGATCTGAAAGACTTCCAGTAAGAGCTGGTGTTCCTCAAGGCAGCATTTTGGGACCAATATTATACAATATTTTCATATCTGACTTACCTAAGTTACCACAAGGATGTCATAAATCTTTGTTTGCGGATGACACAGGCCTCTCCGCCAAAGAACGAAGCCTGCGTGTCATCTGTAGTCGATTGCAAAAAAGCTTGGATATATTTTCTTCATACTTGCAAAAATGGAAGATTTCTCCTAATGCTTCCAACACTCAGCTAATAATATTCCCACATAATCCAAAAGCTCTTTATTTGAAACCCTCAAGTAGACATGTTGTCACGATGAGAGGGGCTCCAATAAATTGGTCAGATGAAGTTAAGAGTTGTTTTAGTTTAGATTCATCAAGGTGTTGCCTTCACAGAAGACCAAGATATGAGAAATGGTTTTTACTTTTGAAATGATATTAACTTAAACCTACCTTATTACAAAAATCTACTGCATCTACTAATAGACCATTTTTTTATTTTACAAGCCTACTCCACCTAATTATAGACCATTTTTCATTGTATATTTATCCGTTTTATTTTAATTACCAGCACAACATTCCCCAAAAATCATTCCGTTTCCTAGTATGGGCAATCACATTTCAGCTGAATTTAGATAAATATCGTCAAACATTTCAACCACATTCGCCACACCTCCCCGCCAACAGCTCCCCATCCCATAAGCACCAAATGCCACTCACGTATTTCCGATTGGGGTTCGGCCTGATGCTGCTGCCATATTTATTCCAGTGTGTGGTTTTGGATCCATTCCAGGAAAATGCTTCCTCTAAATGGTATTTTATCGAAACCATAAACAACAAATTGTGCCGATATATGAATGGGTTCGCTGTTTGGGAGCGGTTTGCTGCTGATATACATAAATTGAACCTTGTATACGAACATCAATATTTCGATCGAGCCCGGAACGGACAACCGACGACACTGTGGCGGGATTCTGGGCTGTCTACCTTCCCTACTCTATATAGATTTGTTATGACTGCTGAATGGTGTCATGAAATGTGACTGGGATTTTTCTCCTGGACATGTTGATGAGGTTTAAATTAATCGAAAATTTTTAAATTTTAAATCGTTTTTTTTTTAATTTGCCCGGACATTCACAAGTTTCCACAGAACTCTACAAAGCAAACTTCAAAGATGTCTACATCCAAATATCCACAGAGGCCATCATAGAAGCCCCTACAACCGTCTATAGAGGGCTCGAAAACAATCTTAACAGAAGTCTTCTAAGAAGTTTACACAAATGACTTCATAAAGGTTTCCTCTTTTGTTTTCAGGCACCCTTACAGGGATATCTTTAGGGTCTTCAGGCATTCTCACAAGGATTTCTTCAGGCATTTCTACAAGGATTTAAACCCATAAATTAATCATGCACTGTTATCTCCCCAATCTAATCAGAGCTGTAGCAAAAGAGGATTAATAGGCTTGCATGATGCGTTGCGGATCATGATTGTTGTGGGGAGCAATAAGTGAGAGATACTATAAATTTTCTCAGAATTTAATCCTTACGCAAATCTCCTTTTTTACAGCAGCAATCGTATTAGGAAGCATTACATTCTTGGATGCTTCGACGTATTAATACTGCATTGACAAATTCTGATAAACATTACAATTTATCGATTGTATTAAAAAGCATAAAGCGAATGATTTTCCTCTGATTGACTTGAATCAGGAAACAACTAGCAAACAATTTCTAATAACTGTTCCTTTCTCTTTCCAGGTGAGTGCAATTCCGATGCAATCGATACACATCAACAGATAAGTACCCCACCCGACCCCCGCTGTTCAAAAGAATCCCTTTTCATATCTGGAGAAGTTTAATCTCCTCCATTAAGTCCTAATCCGGCTGCTTGAAAATTTCCCTTCCCACCAGCTGTTGGCTTCACACAATATGCATTTCAATTACGCTCCATTGACCTGCACCGATTAGGTTCTTCCTCCTATCCTAGCAGAAGATGGACGCTCAACTTAGATTAATCTTTGCCTCCCATCAAAGTGCTCTTGCTGAGAAGTTTCCGAGAAATTGGATCCTGTTGCTTTTGCGATGGGAAGTGCGTTAGCCTTTCTCCTCTGTCTGTATTGTGCGCACTATTGTGGGACTTAAAACGGCAGTTGGGCAAGTTTTTACTTGGAGAAGCTGCTGACATGAGATGCATTATCGAGTCCTTGGGTTGATAATCCATATCGATAGTCGTGGGGTTTCGCCCGTATAACTGAAACCTCTTAATGGATGCGAAGTAATTGCGACAGGTCGCCATTGGTCGATGCGTCTTAGGACAACAACTAAGTGATGCGTGTCTAAAGTTTCTAGCGCGGAAGCAGAGGTAAACTTGACAATTCAATTTCATAATAAGCTAACCGTCCATTGCCCACATGTTAAGTTCGAATTCATAGTGACTTATAGTCACTTGAAAGACTTTTCAAGACAACTTTGAACAAACGTTCAGTTTTGTCGTCATAAGTAAAAAATTTGTGCTTCTTCTCTTCAAGATGTTTGAGAAGAAGTTCTCGATCTTTAAGAGTGTCCGGCAAAACGCGACAGTCTCCTTTCTTTGCGATTTGGAAGGAAACCTTGATTCCCCTAATGGAGTTCAAGATCTCCTGCCTAAATCCCCCAAACTCGGAACAACTGACCACGATAGGCGGCACTCTTTGCTTCCTCACTTGAATCAAAGAGCCTGGGCTAGAGGCTGCTTCGATTTGGTGTTCGGAAATTTGTCTAGAGCATCGAACTGATTGCTCATTTCGAAACAATTATTCATTTCACTCTTGGAAGAAAGTTCGCATTCCGGAGAAACGTCCTTTCTTCCACTCTTACCACGTTAAGTGATAGTTTTAAATCCCACTATTTTGGAAGGAAGTTGTGAATTCAGAGATTCACCCTTCCTTTTGTTTGTTGTTGATACCATGTTTAGTTAATAAACGCAAGAAGACGTGACCTTCGAGAGGTTTTTTCCCAAGACGGTGTCCAAGAAGGATTACCACCGCTAGCTTTCGCTAGCGGGTCCAACGAAAAAGCGAAGGCACAGGTTCTAACAAGGATCGTAAAGGGATCAATAGTAGAAAAAAATAGTACTGAAAAGTACTGTTTTAGTAGCACTGAAAAGTACCGTTTTAAATTTTAGCACTGAAAATTACTGTTTATGTAGCACTGAAAAGTACTGTTTTATTGCTTTAGGTAGTTTTTAAGAAAACTTCCAAGAGCAGAGAGAATTCGTGTACGCACAGCACGAAGGTACGATGCACATAGGGTTGTCGAAAAATCTCAATTAATCGATTAGTTGGTAATCGATTACAGTCCAAGAATATCGATTATCGATAACGATTAATCGACTAATATTTTTCGATTAATCGAATTAATCGACATTTTTTCTGTAAATATGAGTTCTTACTGCTATAAGGTACACCGGAGTTGGCTAACACGGGTGGGGCAAAATGAAATACTAAGTTTTAAACATGATGACAATAAGTGTTAGCAGGTTTTTCGTTCCTTAAAGTTGGTTTCATTTGTTAGCACAATGTTTCTGTAGTAAAATTTTAAATTACAGTTAACTCTCCTTTACTCGATTTTGAAGGGACCATCGAGTTAGGGAGGTATCGAGATACAGAACACATATTTTTCAAATTTTAAACATTTTATTATTTTGACAAAACACATTCAGAATAGTTATGTAACACTTTTTTACCGATCCTATGTAACACTTTTTTACCGATCAGCAAAAATAAAAAAAAATAGCACCCAGAAATTGATAGTAAAGCTTAATTTTACTATCAATTTAATCATAAAAATCAAACTCATGAAAATTATTAACATTTGGAACATTGCATGAAAATATCGAGTTAGAGAGGTAAACTTACTTGGGAAACTGAAACAGATAGCATCGAGTAAGGGAACATCGAGTTAGAGAGGTATCGACTTACAGAGGTATCAAAGCATGCTAGATTGAAGGGACCGCGCATTCCATCGAGTTAGAAGAAATATCGAGATACAGAATATCGAGTAAGGGAGAGATGACTGTATTACGAAATTTTACATTTCATGTAACCCCAGCCGTTTCAACTTGCCCGAAATTTAATTGAAAAACAGTTTTAAAAATAGCTCTTAATAGATAAATTCTTGTGAATTCGGATGGACATGCAAGATAAAATTCTTTTAAAATTTAAATAGAATTTATCCAATTTTCGAAGCATGAATCTGAGGTTCATGGCTTAGTAAATTGTTTCTTCAAGTTATTTTTTTTTAAATCAAGATGAATTTAGGTATGTTATTAGTATACTATTTAGTATATTAGTATTTCGTTGAACCAATTGCCTACACTTATAATTCTGAAGCTTATCCTTTCCTTTTCCGTTGTTCATGATTTCCATTATGGAAATGAAAAAAAAAACATAGAACTGACCCATTTATGCAGAACATACATGAACGAGCTTTGTAGAAAATTTCTGTTTTGCTTCCCTTACTCCTGGAGAATAATTAGATCGAACTTCCATTGAAATTTGTGATATTTTTATTCATGGTAAATTCTAAGGAATAACTTAAAGAATTTGTAAAACAATTCTTATTTATTAGAATAACTAAAATGTTTACGGAATTGATATAAAATTCTAAGGATATTTTGAAATGAGTTTCTACACGATTTTCGAATGAACTTTTAACTTGTTTTTTAAGAAATTTTAATATCTAATATCTCAATACCGATATTCAGTTTTCTCAGGTAAGCTCTGTTTAGGTTACTTCAGAGTTTTCTACCTTCTGAATATTATTTTCACAATTCTGTAAGGAGGAGAACGGTAAAGATCAATAGAATTTTTACTATTAATCTATGTGTTTGCTTTTTTTTACATTATAACCTAGCTATCCTGGCATACTGCACGTTTATGGGCGTTTATTCTACAAATTAAAACACACAATTTCTTAACGTTATCTATAAAGTTTATGGAATTTCCCCTCGCATGCGTCTGAGTTCTGGACAAATGCATCGGTGAAAAAAAAATACAAATCCTTTGACCCGCTCTCATGTCAACTCTTAACTAGGTCTGGTATACACTCAGAAACACGGGTAGTCACAGAATGACTAAATTTAAGTCATTTATGACTATTTTCTATCTGCTTCTCTTTCATGCTGCAGGGAATTTTATTCCTACACTGAGGCAAAAATACTTCGGTTTTCCATAACTCATGTCTTCTGAACCAGCCAAATTATGGTTTCATTGAACGCTTAATTATTTCGAAACTGGGATCATAAGTTTCATAAGTGAGAGTATTAATATATTTAAGAACCATTACTTGAAATAATTTTCATAGCAATCGCTACAATAACTGCACCGCTTTCAATGTTAGGTACAAGTTAATCGATAGACGATCACATGTTTTGCAAACATGTCAATTTTTGGACACGCCTGAAACAAAAGGCAAACATTTATCAAAAATGATAATTTTAGGTAAGCAAAAATCATTGTGTTTGTTGCTGAATTTCATTGGCCGACTTATGAAATTTAGTAATTGAATTCTTGTCCAAAGTCATAAGAAAAACTTATAAAGTTCAACAATAATCGTTGTGGCGCCAAATCATAATTATTCCTTAAGAAATTATTAAGTTTTTTTGCCTCAGTGTATAGAGCGCTGCATATGACGAGCCTAACCTCACTTATTTGACAGCTGGTGGTCCTGTTGTTTACGTTTCGGACTTACGTTTTTTTCGTTTTTCCATCGTTTTTTCCATCATTTTTTCATCTTCGCATTTCTATTACCAGCATGCTGATCGTGACGATTTTCCACGGTAGGAAGATAGAATAATACGATCCGTGGGTATATGCAGTGGATTTGACCTCTCCTCGCAGCAAACTTTCTCGAAATTAAGAATGATTCGAAAAAAGTACTAAGTCCAAACTGTAAACAACAGGACCAGTATTTGTCAAAATTGATGCGTGACGTCACAGTGCAGTGGAGTATTTGTTAATTCGCCTGGGTTGAAGTTAGTGTGAAAATTCACAGTAGAATGAAAGAGAGGCAGATAATGCATAAACTTTAGTAATTCCGTGACTATTTTTATTTCTGAGTGTACTGCCCAGAACTGCATGTTTGTCACTTTCGACATTTTTGACAATTTCGAGTTAATACCGTCGACAGTCATCTAACGATAAACACTTACGGTCAACTTACTGAAATCTGTTAGATTGTTCTAGAAAATTCGATAAAAAATACCAATTTGTTTGCCAGTTGTAATCGCATAACAGTCACATTGAGATTATACATGAGCCTCGTAATGTTGTAGCAATGAATTAAAATAAAATCTGACCAGAAATTTCTATAAAGTATTTTTTTAGATTATTTTTTTATTATTTTCTCGCGACATTACCATAAGTATTACTTTTCGTATTACTGTGTGCATTATGTCAAGATTTTCACTAGGAATTTCATCCGAATATAAATAAAATTTTCCAGTCTATTTTCTAAGTATGTCACCAGAGAAACGTCAACGATGTTTTTCAGAAATTATTAGTATATAAAAAACTGAATTTAGTACTATACCATTTAATTCCACTAGCGTTTGTACCCTTTGACAGATACGCGTATTTCGACCTCAACTGTAAGGCCGTCTTTAGTGTCATGTACTAGACTCGACTTGGATTGTTGGATTATTTTTCGAAATAAATCTGGGGTAAATTCTAAAGAGAATTTTGATGACGAAAGCTAGACACACGGAAAATAGTCACAGTGAATGGTACGAGGCGACCTTTACGTGGCATATGTAAACACAGCTTTGAGATTTTTTTTGTTATGCATAAGAAATTTTAATTGTTTCCCTGTGTGCGACGCTTCGTATTGGTATACTAGTTCGCTTTAAATTATTTGGAAAAAATATACAATTTTTTGATGTGCAGATTTTTTTTTAATTAAAAGGAAATCGTAGCTAGACGGTAGTTTAAAAATAAATTTCTTGATACTTTTGATCCGTGAAAATGTCCAGGCAAAACTGCTGGAGAAATCTTTAAGGCAAATTCCTGAGGAAATGTTGGATAAATTTCTAGAATTTAATCTTTTAAGAATTCATTTAAAAATTTTAATAAAAAAGGCAGAATTCTTGGAGTAAGACCTGGATATTTCCCCTTTTCCTCAGAAAATCTGGATATTTTTATGTTGGTCCTTTGTTAAGGTTATGTATTAAACAAAAGGTTATGTATTAAACAAAAATTTCACATCATACATTGAGGGCGAAAATGGCCATTGGCTTTGAAACAATTGCAGCAGGAATTCCACCAGGGATGCTACCGACAGGATTTTTTTAGGGATTTCTCCCGTAATTTCACCATCATTCATGCTTCCAATGATTCCTCCATGCATTTGTCCCAGATATTTTCCTCAGGCTCCTCCAGGATTTTTTACGGTAATTTCTCCCAGAATTTTTCTCAAGATTCCTCAAAAAAATCTCACAAGGATTCTTTCAGGGAGTTCTCTACAAAATTCCATGAGATTCCAGCAAAACTCCTTGGTGTCCACATGAAACCCCTCCAGAGATGCCTTCATGAATACTTCAAGAAATTTTGCTTCAGAAATTCTCAGTAGATTTATTCAGTTTTTTCCTTCACGATTTTTTTTTTCAAAAAGTCTGCCAAAGATTCCCCTAGGCATTTTGTGTCAGAGGTTTCCTAACCCCTATACAAGCAGCTTCAATATTTTGCCAAGAAAAAATATTGAAATCACTATAACTTTTTTGTTTCTCAATATATTTGCACCACCACAAGTTCTCAAAAATCTCTTCTATTTAAAGAATCTGTATTTGTTCTGATCATTGGTCATCTGGATTCGGAGGTATTCCAAAATTCTTTGGGGGGACCGACGCGTAGCCAATGACCCACGTTAATATCTCAAGTTACAGATTTTTCTCATGTTCTATTATTGGCTTTTCAAAACTATTCTTTGACGAGAGTCTGTTGTGAAAAAATGAAACAAAACGGTGCAACCGTCTTTTGAGTAATAAGCTTTTATGCTTTTGGTACAGCTGCGGCCGTGACAAGATCTTGAAAACTTAAAAAACATCATATTGTAGTTTTGGACTTCTCGAAGGGAACTCAACCGATTTGAATGATTTTTTCAGTGAGCTCTTTATTACCTGACACTTTTTTTATAAATCGACTAAAAACAAGATAAGAAAGGCCTAAGAATTTTTTTATGAGAAATGTCGGTCCCCCAAGAATACCAGATTATATTCAAAACTAGATGACCAATGGTCAATACCGACACAAAATCCAAAAATAGAAAAGTTTGTTGAGAATATGTGAAAAAAGGTGCAAAAATATCGAGAACCAAAAAAATTATCGCAATTTTAATATTGTTTTTTGATGATAAGATGAAGCTGCCGGTAGAAAAATTAAGAATTATACTTGGAATTATTCGAGTCGTTTTTGTTTTGCTGGTACACTTTTTCTTCTTCGGATTTTACTATGAATTTCATTTGGAGTTCGTCTAAAAATTCCTGCAAGTATTTAGATAACTCATCCAAGGTTTTTTTATAAGTGGCTCTAGTGCAACTTTTAGGGATTGCTTATGGGTCTCCTTCTGAAATTTCTTAAGAGACGGCTGCAAGTATTTTGTTTGAAATTCCTCTAGGGATTCCTTCAAGAATTATTTTAGAAATATGTTTAGGGATTTCCCCAACCATTGCTTCAAAAACATCACTTGGCTCCTCCGAAACATTTTCCTGAGGTTCTATCAAGAGTTCCTCCAGGAATTTCTTCAGGGTTTCAAAAAAAATTTCTTTGAGGTTGTTGAAGAATTCCTCCAAAAAAATCGTAGGATTTTTCTTTTTAAATTTATCCAGTGATTCCTCTACGACTTATTCTAGGAATTGTTCTAGATTTTTTTCAAGGGATTCCACCGGGTTTTGTACAGTTATTTCTCCTAAAATCGGCCTTAAATTTCCTCATGTTTTGTATTCCAGTAATCCCTTATTTGTTCATACAAGATTTCCATGAAGTCTATCGATTATTTGTCAACAAATTCATCCTGAAATTTTTTCCAGGATTTCTTTAGTAAAAACAACAAGTATTATTACCAACAAGTATTATTATCCTGAAATTCTTTGAAGAATACCTGTAAAACATCTGAAAACTCCTCCTGGAATTGACAATTTTTTTTCTTTCGGAATTTCTCCAGTTATTTCTCCTGGGTTTTCTTCAAAAATTTCCTCCAGATTGTTTCCTGGAATTCTTTCAGGAAATACTCCAAGAAATGCGAGGAAAAGTTTTTATTAAATGCCCTGGTTGAAATCGCCGAAGAAATCTCTAAGTAATCTCTGCACAAATTTCTGAAGGAAATGTCGCTGGAATCCTAATAGGATTTTTTGGGGGAATCCCTTGAACATTTCCTAGAAAAATCAGGAGGAATCTGTGGACGACTCCTGGTAAAATTCTTGGATCATTTTCTGTAAGGATTCTTAGGGCAAATACTGCAGGTGCACATAGAGGACGTTGTGTACGGTCTCATGAGGGTTTTCTTGTAGTGTCTTGCATCCTAGATGGAAGTGATAGAGAAATATTTTGGAATGTTTTTGGCAAACGCTCGAGATTATTTCGACGGTTTTTTTAATTATTTTTTTTAAATGCCTGGAGGAATAGCCTTGAAAATAATGTCTGAAGGAGTCTTGAAATGAATTTCGAGACAATCTCTACCAACTTCCTGAATAAATTCCAAGAATCCTTTTAAGAAATGCCTAGACGAATCACGAAATAATTTGGGAAGGAATCCATAAAGGAATTTCTGAAGCAATTCCTGAAAAAAATGAAGGAATCTCATATTTGAGCTTCATGTTGAATTCCTAGAGACATCTACATTAGACCTATTCATATCTTTAAAAATGTCTGGAAATCTACCGGTCAAGCAGTATTCGGAATTCTCATGCCAAGAACAATGTCTGGTCAAATTTTCAGCTTATATTGTGCATCCGAGTAATCGCTGCAACGTCGCTCAACTGTCGCGTCGCTGGACTGTTGAGCGTTTTGCAGTTTAGTGCTCCAGCGACGCATTGAAATAGCTTATTTCGCTCGAGCACTAACATGAGAGGGTCACCAGCGTCCAGCGACGTTTTGGTCGCGCGAAGTTTGTGTTCGTTCTTGCTTTTGTCTGCACTTACAATATGATAAAGATTTCAGTATGCTTCAAGTTGAAAATGTGTTTTTGGACTTATTTCAAGGTTTAAAAAATCATAACCAGCATATGGAAAATCAAAACCACTTGCTATTACCACTATTTGAAAGCTAATTTTATTCTGTTAAAGTTTGTCGAACACGCTAATAAGATTAAATTGAGTTTTAACATTGTTTGATCCAAATTTGTACTCCGCAGTATCCAGAAATTACAGTTTTCTCAATATACATGGTATATAAAACACCCATTGCACAGTGGTCCAGATAGCAAGTTTACGCAGACATGAACTTTTCGACGTTATTTTGTGGTTTTAGAGTATAGGTTGCTTCCCAGAAGTGTCTCGAAATTAGTTGTACTACAATTCGTACGAAAGGGATTTTTTTTTCTGCACTAATCGCAATAGTGTCCTATACGCCAACTTTTGTATGTTAATAGATAGCAAGTTGGTATATTCAGCAAAGTTGTAGCATATTTCAATACAAAAAACTTTGTAGAACAAACTTTTTCTCTATATCTTATACTTTCTGAGATAATTGACTTTTTATATAAAAAAATGAAGAAAATCATTTTTTCACTCATAAGTCATTTACATATTTCCAAATTTAATCAGCCTACTATGTTCTACAAAGTTTTTGATACTATTATATTCTACAACTTTGGTGAATATACCACAGTTGTGTTTCTTCTGGTATTCATATTGTAGGAGATATTAATTTAAAATCATACCGTATTACAGGCCAAATAACTCGCAAAGATGCACTTGAAAATGAACCTACCTGTCACACCGTGGCTCTACACTCCTTAAAGAATATTTGAGGGAAATGTGGTGAATATATTATGTTTATATATATTTTTAAGACTATTATGACTATTATTATGACTAAAAGTCATGGCCGCCGCGATTCAGCATGAAATAATCAACACCTGTTTGATTTTTTAGAGTGGACTATATTTGTTAAAAAGCATAATTTTCAAACCTTTTTCAATAATTCTTGCGCTTCCTCGTGCAATTCCGAATGCTTCTGTGCGATTCGACGATTTGTCAGTGAGATCACTGGATCTGATGTGAGTAGCAATCGCAATTGTATTTTTTTGACATGGTTACTATGATTGATTTCAATACGACTTTAACTACTGTAATACTGTTATACATAAATCAAAGACTCAAGATAAATAAATTGAATGCCTCTCAACTCTTGCAACATACCAACTTGCTATATATTAACATAAAAAAATGGCGTATAGGACACTATTGCGAGTAGTGCAGAGAAAAAATCCCTTTCGTACGAATTATAGTACAACTAATTTCGATACACTTCTGGGAAGCAACCTATACTCTAAAACCACAAAATGACGTCGAAAAGGTCATGTCCGTCTAAACTTGCTATCTGGACCATTGTGCATTGGCATTATTGTTTCAGGCCCTCGTTAACGGGAATCAAACATAATACATTTTTGAATTTATTGACCATCAACAGATTACATGTTGCTTAAGGCAAAAAATTATAATAAATGCCCAAAGATCGAGCATCGCCACCTGATGATAGTTAAATCATGCATGACACATGTAAGGTACACCGGGGCAAGTTGAAACGGCTGGGGTAAGGTGAAATGGCAAGGTATCATAGTGTAATTTTATAATTATGGGAAAATTATCTACAGCAACATTAAGTTGACAGATGGAACATACTTTTAAGCAAGAAAAACCTGCAAATATTTATTGGCATCATATTCAAAACTTTGCATTTCATCTTGCCCCACCCGTTTCAACTTGCCCCGGTGTACCTTACCGGAAACGAACGAATTGAACAAGTTAGCATTGCTTTTTCTTTCTGAGTGATGATTGTTTTGATCGCATTTCACTGATCATTTAGAACGATTTGAAAACAATCATCATCATCGACTGAGAAAAGGCAGTGCTAACCAGTGTTGTTCAGACTCATTTCCCCGAAAATAACATTTTCCGAACTACGAAGCCACGAACTACTACAACCATTCTCTATCCTCCTAAGATAGAAAAGCAGATGGTTAAGCTTGAGTACTGCACACAAAATCGATCAATTGTGATCCCGGAGAGCCACAATTCAAGTTTCGGTGAAATGAAATGAGTGAGTGAGTGAGTGCGAATCATTTCACCGAAACTTGAATTGCGGCCCACCGAGATCGAAACTGTTGGATCCCATGTGCAACACTCAAGCCCAACCACCTCCACCTCCATCTCAGGAATACAACGCACAGTTATAACAGTTCATGGCTTCACAATTCGAATTTCGGGGAAATGAGTCTGGTCAACACTGGTGCTAACGTGTTCATTTTTTGTATTCTTTGAAGCTCACGGTGGATTTACAAATGAGCTTTATAATAACCAATTTTTTACAATTTATTTTCGTAAGATAAAGGGTAACTTTGAACGTGATTGACTTTTAGATATACATTGTCATCATGTCTGGAAATTAAAAATCTGAATTTTTCATGCAGGCACACTGTTCACCCAAGTAACCACAAGCATTATAACATTGCACGTATTCTACTGCATATCGACACCATTGATGCAACATTGCTTTTATTCAACAAATTTCAAGAGCTGTCAAGCAATAAAGCATTAACCCTACATTACAAATGTATCAATGCACTAACATCACTTTATAAATTGTACTGCTGCATTAATATTACTTTATAAGTTGCTTCATTGCTTTATCGTCCTTTTTGCATTAATTTAACTGTTAAAGTGCCCTTTTCCACTTTTAAATTACTTTAATGGTAGGCTTACGGCAATGCAGCTGATATAATGCAATTATATAATGCTCCATGGTTACCTGGGCAGTGAAAACACTTCCTGAAAAAAGAGATTTTCAAAAGCCTCGAGATACAAACCTCAACCAAACGATGTTAAAACTTGCTCCAATCATAAAATCGTGTTCAGCAAAAGTTCGTAGAATTGGATAAACTACTATGTAGAGGTATTTGCGATAAATTTTGATGTTTCGTTCGGTAATTATGATTTTTTAAAGCTTGAAAATAGCCAAAAAACACATAATTGATTTGAAGCACAACTAAATTTACTCTAAATTGAGTGAAATTTTGGCTAGAAGTTCATTTTGCAATGAAAAATCAAAGTATAGGTTGACTGGGGAGTTTTCAGACATTTTTGGAAATATGAATAGGTCTAATCTACATGGATTACACAGCTATAAATATTCCTAGAGATTTATTTGTTAAAATCTTCGCAATGTGATTCCTTGAGCATTTTTTGGATATATCTGTGGAAAAATCTGTACAAGTTTATTAATCTATGAACTCCTGGATAAATAAACGAGAGAATCACTCTGGAAATTTGCATACGATATTTCTGGAGCAATTTCTGTAGCCCTATCTGTACCGATTCCATGATTCTAGTTATTGATCGCAGGTTTTGCGTTTTTTTACTTTTGTATAAAAATAATATAAATTTTGTTCTAAATATATCCGTGTTTTGTCATAAAATAAAGAATTCGGATATAACCTATTTAATATTTGCTATGGTATGATGTTTTTCTGATTGTGGAGAAAAATCTCACTGAAAGATTATTGCAGCATGGATATGATCGATTTCCAAAGTTAGTTTTCTTAAGTAAGGAAATATCAGAACTATCTCTTTTTAGTGCCAATGTTTAAAAATCACTCCGATATACAAAGAAAAAAATGAGATTTTTTTTAAATTCATTGTAAACATTCGTTTAAAAATGTGGGAAAATCTCAAAAGATACTTTAGGAAGATCAAGAAAACGCTGAATGTGGAATCTTTCCAAAAGTGAATAAAGGAAATGGAGCAGAATATTTTACTCTTCTCCCTGTAAAGTTTAAAACATGGAAACGGTGCTAAAAATTTGTGGCGTATGTAATGATATAATGACCCATGGCCATTTAAATGATTGACAATATACTGCTGTGAATCGCAAGCGAGTCCCATTCAAACGAATACTAAAAAAAGTTCAGGAGATGGACACATGTTTGGATATCAATGAAACTTTCACATTTTGCTTATCATTCTGATACCTTTTTAGAGAAATATTAGGATGATCGAAATACCGTTAATTTTTGTATAACACATTACAAAACTATGCAGTGGGACTGTAATGAGATCACATTTCATTATAGGACAATTGGACTTGGTATTTTTATTTACTAATTTTACCGAACAAATTATGTAGTCTCGTTCGTGTAGCTGAAAGGTCATATTTAGGAATATATGTTCAAAACTTGTATAAACTAAAATTGGACAGAAAAGCAGTTGGGATTGCCTCGCGATTCACGGCAGTATAGGAATATAGGACTGTGTTTATCGAAAACAATTCTCGCACCGATGATCTTGGAAAACTGGTTTGCTGGTTTGCTACTGACAAGAAAAAGAATCGCCTATCTCGATGCGAGGAGAATTTCTTCCCAGAAATGACCAGGAAATTACATTTCTCTGATCGCAGTACGCAGTTGAGAAGAAATGTCATTTCAAATGGGACTCTCTGTAGGCAATTTCTTAACCCATTCAGTAAAGAAACTTCTTTACTTTTCTCGAGTGAAACAGCATACTTAGCTTTACATAACACAGTGTTTTACAGGAAAACATCATCGTAGTTTGAATTGGTCATTTTATTTTGAAAAAATCGTCAAATAATCGAAGTCAATTAATCGATTATCTCGATTATTGAGTGAGCCAATTATCGATGAAAAATTAATCGATTAGTGAGTCAATTAATCGATTAATCGAAATAATCGATTAATTTGCGACAACCCTAGATGCACACTAATGCAAACGTTATAATTTCTTGCAACATATGGTCATTTACAGGGATTGAATCCTGAGAAAATTGAGAGAATCGCTCAAGTATCGCTCTCTGTAACTATCATAACATGCTGCACATTATGAGAGACTGTTTATCGTATACTGCTACAACTTTGATCAGATTGGGGGGATAGTAGTGCATGATAAAACCCCTCTAAACATGCTCCAAGCCTGGGGGACACTATTGCTATTGGAAGTTCGTGGATTGTTTATCGTGCCAGTAAAGAAAAATACCTATCCCCAACGGTAAACAAGCGAGTAAAATGGGTTTTATCATTCTTCTCTCTTTGGGGCTCTCGCTCGCTGCTTCCATTTATCAGACTTGTTACACCTTACGATACAATGATGATCGTGGACCGCAACAGATGGGATGTTTTTCTTTGCTTGCTTTGATCGTGCTTCATACTCAAATGAGAGCGAATTCTGCAAAGCCTGGTCATTTACAAGTACTTCCAGGATATTATGGAGCTGATTCCGGGACCCTAGGAAAAGGACTTCAATCCGATGATTGCAAGCTCTATCATGCGATACATTCATCCTCAAGATTTTTTGCCTGCAGTATTATATGATATAAAAGTAATCTTGCAACATAAATAAGGTCATTTACAAGCACGAAAATTTAGTTGTGAAAAATTGTTCAGGGACGCAAAGTTTAATCATGTTTAAACCTACCCAAACATGTTCACTAGACTAACTTACACAATCAAATTTATGAGCATGAGCATGAGCATGAGCATTGATGACCGTACAATTCGTAGTTGCTACTCCGTGATTGACAAGAACCATCGAAATTGTACAGGGATCCAACAGATGTAGCTTGGGAGTAACATACCATCTTCAATGTACATTTTCGAGGGCTCTGAAATTGTTAATGTCAATAGCGGCGCCGGCCACGTCCTTACGGTCATCGGGGAAGGGAAGGAATGTTAGTGTGACATCCATTGTTACTAAAGGCCGAGTATACCTCTGCATCTTCATGGTTGCCACGGGAGGAGTTTTGTTAGTGGGAGGGCTTCAAAGCTACATGATCAGGATTCACCTTGGTAAGTGATGCGATTCATGTAACCTCTGTTTAAAAAGTTATCTATCAATGCATCGACATTTTAACATCGAACTATTCAAAGGTTTAAATCTCGAAATTTTATAAAACATGAATAAGCGCTTATGTCAACACTTAAAGTGACGAACTATTCATAGTTTGTTCAACAAATTCATAAAAAACACATGTTATGATACAAATGTGTTATTACAAGCATGAAACGGGCTCACCAATTGGTAATCTATCCTCAACTGAGCAGTTACAATCGCAGCGTCAACACGTATAAGCAGGAATATAAAATAACTCCGATGGCGCGCGAATAAAGTGCTAACTGAAAAACAAAAACACTCCGAGCGCGCAAAAAAATAATCGGACAGCTTGAGTCTTCGCAAAGCACTGGGCAAACGAACGAAGCCACCGAAAAACACTCCGAGCGCGCGAAAATGAATCGGACTGCTTCGGCAAACGAACGAAGCCAGCGAAAAACACTCCGAGCGCACGAAAATGAATCGGACTGCTTGGGTCTTCGCAAAGCACCAACTTACACAATCAAATTTATATAAAGAAAAAGTCATCGCTTCAAGTTTTAATTTATAGTTCAGAAAATTAGATGAAGTGAAGTAGTAAGTAGTGAAGCTTTTTGTATTTAAATTTTTTTAGTGTAATCAAACCTTCCTTTTCTGCTGAAACATGTGAAATTTTGTTGTTTGAAAAATAGGGTTTTTCGAGATTTTAAAAAGAAAAAAAAATAAGCGTGATCGAAAATGTATTTTTCTGCTCAAACAAGTTAATTGGAATTTTGACCCTAAATTTGTTCAAACATATATCATTACTTATGTTGGTATATTGTTCAATTTGTGCCAGAAAATGTGTACCAATTACAATGTTGGGCAGAAAAAAGTACGCATTAGCAATTTTCCCATGCGAAATTGTCAAGGTTGTAGGCTCGAATCTCGACTTCTAGGACTCTGATTGACCTGAGTTTCCACCACAGTTTGAAAATAACATGTAATTAACAAATCTGAAAATTCAAAGCTTTTCATATATACATGGTGCCCTCTCGACCGTTATTATCAGAAAAAAAAAATCTCAATCGAATCTGAGCTTCCCTTTTGTTTTCTATAGCCAAGTTGCGTGTCTGGGCAAAATTTAAAAAAAATCGCAGTGCTGGTTTTGAATTTATGCCCAATTCAAATGATATCAGTGATATTTAGAGCTAGGAATTTTAACGTAACGAATAAGTTTTTAAAAACTAAACTAAGTGATATTTTTTCACTTACAAGTTAATAACTGAACTACCTACTATTACAACTTGAAAAGGAAAGAGAGCGAGCCACGCTGCTGGTTCGCTTTTACTTGTTAATTATGCTTTCCGGGCGTCCTAACACTTGATTGGCATGCCACGTTGCATGATTCTCCGATGCGCGCCAACTGATCATATTCCCTAATTTACCTAGCAGGATTTTCCTAACGTAGACAGTTTTTATTTACCGTGATTATCAGAAGAAATATACCATCAAAACTAGTTTGAAAGTTTGTTCAATAAATTGTTTGTGTCCTCTGGGCGCAATTCCGAATCAAAAGATCGACAAAACATGGAGATGGGTAATCATGATTAGTACTAATTTTAAAAAGATTAAAAAGGTATTCTAATACTGTTAACCATGTTCACGTGTTGTCAATGATAAGCTGCATGTAATTGCAGAAGTTTCCCATAATTTACTTGTTTCCATAGGCTTAAGTTCATGTAAGTCAGTTTGATAATGTAACTTAATTATGTTTATTTTGTGTAGGACCATTTTCTGGCTCATTTGGTGAACCCAATTTCTCACGTTTCAATTTCTAGCTTTGATATATGCTGAATTTGAAATTTCTTGTGTAAGTTAAACTATTAAGGCATGAAAAATCAAGCTCTTTCAAGTATTGCTACCTTCTCTTCATTCAATTTTCGTTCACAAATGTTTCACACTGAAATTACCTGCATTGAAATGCCATCCAAAATTGTGCAATTCAACAAAGTTAGACTCGATCCAAAAGATTGAAATAGACAACTTTGAATTAGAATTAGAAAAAACACTTGGTTATCCATATTACTATGCTATAATAATTATTTTACGATTAGTATTGGCTCTGCAAAGCCATGTAACGCTTGAGCCTATTAAAAATTAGTTGATTGTGAAAATCTTTAGTGTCCTGTTAAATTAGTTAATTGTTTACAACAGTGATTTTCAAAGTAGGTGAATTCGCCCCCCTGGGGGTGATTTTAAAGCCCGAGGGGCGAAAATTTGTAAAACTGTATTTGGGGGGCGAAAAGCCAGAAAGGGGGCAAAAGTGCTGGTATGCAAGAAATTGAAAACAACGTATTGAGTCGTTGTAGAAAATAGTCGTTTCAATTAGGCAAAATTTGACGATTGTCAAAAACAAAATGTCTGTGTAATGCAGGCCTGCCCAACCTTTTTGCACCGTGGGCCAAATAACAGGAACAACTTTGTGTGGCACAAAAATTCGCATGAAGTTTGAAAAAATAGGTAAATGAAGTTCATGAAATTTAACCAATATCAGTGAATTGAAAAAAATCATTTTTCGAATGCTAAAAACAGATCATTGATGCTAAGTATCTTGCTGATTATTGTGAGAGTCCCTTCCAAAATAATGTAATAATCTAGACCAGAATATTCAGAAGAATCTATCCCAGAAAATTTTGACCCTGTGAGGATAATATCTAGTATTTTATGAAAGTAAAACTCCGAATTCTGTTATAATTAGGCTGACCATAAGCCAACCACATAAAAACGGGACAAATAAAAACAAATACGGGACAATTTAAAAAGACATAGATTATGCGATTGTGCTACTTTTCCCCGAATGGCTCTTTTCTCCGAAGCCATTTCCCCGAATGACCCGTTCCCTTGTAAAGCAATGCAGCTCAAAAAAATGCAATAATAGTCTTTACCCGAGCAGGCGAAAAAAGCAAGTATTAACAAATGTTTATATGGACATACAAAAGTAATATTAACTTAAAAGATACAAGAGATAAACGATCCGAAAATAATATCTAAAATTTACTCCTCGAATACTATAAGCATATCATATTTAGCTTTTATAAGATCTCACCAATATCAGCGAGCTATTCCTTAGATCTTCCAACATCAAATTAAGCTATGGCTCAGAAGTTCCAGGAATAAAATTTTGATATTATCTTCAGATCTTTTATCTCTTATGTCAATCAAATCAATATCTCGATTTAATGGTCAGAACTTTGCTTCTGCTCGGGTAGTGATATAATGTTGAGTTAGAAAGATCGATAAGCTACCAAAGAAGGAGATATTTGATCATTCTCGACATAATACATATTGCCTAAAATACATATTGTTCACAACCTTGAAATGCGAAAGGTTATGACAATTATGAGTGTTATGACTTTTCGGAGAACTGAGCTATTCGGGGAAGCGGGGTTTTCGGGGAACTAGCATTCTAAAAACTGGCGTTGGGAGAAGGACATTAGGGAAACCGGCATTCGAGGGAAAGTAGCAGAACAAGATTATGAAATCCCAAGCTACATGTCTGTATGATTCAATAAAAATCACTTAAGAACCTTGAAGCGCATTCTTTGATTTCCGAGAAGCAGCGTTCTTCAAGAATTTCCCATCAAAATCGTTACACTTTTCAATTTCCCAATTCAAACGTAAATTTTTCTAATATTTCATTACTTTATTAAAATATCCACTTTTTAAACAGTTAATCCAATTAATTCCGTATCAGAAGTAAACACATAGATGTTCTTTTTCATTTTAAGTTTTATAGAATTATTATCTTATGAAGATCCGTATTATGAAAATCCACCAAAATTTGGCATGAATATGAGTAAAGAAACGCAAAAAGTTAAGCAGAAGCATATGCGGATCAAGTTTAACTCTGTTTGAGAAATTAATAAATGCTTGGAAAGTAGATGAGTAAGACAATAAACTCTGAAATATTTTCAAAAACTGTTTTTTATGTTGTTATTTTTATTGTTTTACTGGTTTTGAAAATTATGTGCCAATCTTCCATTTCCTAATTTCCTACGGGACAATCCGAGCATTTTCCATAAAACGACGGGATACCCCGTCGAAGGGATGAAAACGGTACTGTCCCGTTAAATACGGTACGTATGGTCAGCCTAGTTATAATCCGATCTAGAATTACCCAGAAAGTGTCAAAACCCTTATCGAGCTGTTACGAAAATCTTGGTCAGAATTTCCAAAATTTTACAAGAATTGCGCCTAGGATTCCTTGGAAACCTCATCCAATAATCATTACGAAATCCTAATATTTGTGAATGCTAACCATTATTTCAAAAAGAACCTGCTCAAAATTCTATAATGAATTCGTTCAAGATTTTGTCAAAATCTTAAAAAGGATTATATTTTAACCTTGCCCAAGATTTTAGAAAATTACTTATTGAATTCGATAAAATCCTGACTATAAGTCTTAAGAATGCAGTTGAAGATTCTTCGAATAGCCATGTTACCCGCGACATGACTCCTGAATTCTTCAAAATTCCTATTCAAGATTTTGTGAAAAGACTATTTAATAATCTTTCTAAGGACTAGCATGAGTCACGCCCAAGTGTTGGTAAAATTTATGTCCAGGATTCTGTCTGAGTATTAGCCTATGATTCAGTGAAATTATGTTTGAAATTTAGCCTTTAGGCAATGAGTTTTGATCAGGTTTCATCTATTAAATGTTGTAGGAAGTCATGATACAATGATTGTTGTTGTAATATTTTTTTCACGCTATTTATGCTACAGTGAAATGAAAGTGTTTTTTAAAAAGCCTCTTCTGGATCGTCAAATATTTATCCAAAAATTTTGAAACTTATTTCAGCAATTTCAAAAATATTAGGTTATTAAAAATGAAACATTAACGAATCTAAACAAAATATTAAAGACAGGAAGTGCATCGAAAGTGTATCAATGGGCACAATTTAGTGAATACTAATTCAGAATCCAGTGATGGACGCAAGATAATTGAACATTTGCGTATATAAATTAGTAACCAGGGGTCTCACCTAGTGCCATGATGAGAATATATACCTATAAAGATAAAATCTTGTTAATATAGATAAAAAATAAACCTGTTGATCATATCAATAATTATCGATTATCGTAATTTAAGGAAATATATCGGAAATATTTGTAGATGGTAGAAAGTAAAATAAAAACGATAGATTTTCTGATAATGGAAATTTGATGATAGTTATTCCATTTCTCTTTAATGGATATGCAAGTTGATGATCAAGAATTTCTTAGTGAACTCTGTTAAACTTACTTAAAGCATCCATGACAACAACATACTTTCATTATTTCTTGTACTATGTGAATTTACCTATTTGGTTAAACATCTGTATCAAATTAGCATCAACGTGATCAAAATTGATGGAGTCTTTGACGTATCTGTGCAAAGCTTGATATATGCTTCATAATAAAATAGTGCTTGCCATTTTCTTTACTAAGTAGGTACTCAATTAGTGGCTAGATAAAACAAAAATATTAATTACATATCAGGGGGTGACTCTAAAATATATCGACCTCAAAGGAGCGAAAGTCAAAAAAGTTTGGGAAACAGTTTGGTTTACAAGATTCAAGATATAAAAATACCTATCATCTATTTAAAAAAAGTGCTTCTGATGGCTATGCCTTAAAATGGTCATAACTCTTAATTTCTTTTATCTCATGGTTCGAAACTCTGCCCAGGAGATATCACCAGACAAATCTATATATATTTAGAGGTGTATACCCTTCTGCAAAATTGATGAATTTGGTAAGAAAACATGTTTGTGGCATAACGTTTTTAAGTAAAATTGATTGGTAGTATTTTTGTTTTACTAGAACTATCTTTTTAGAGAAGATAAATATAATTAGATAGCCATAGCGGGAAACGCGCAGCCTTTCAGCATGTCCAGGGAATTTCGAGAAAATTGAGAGTATCTCTCACTTACCGCTCTCAGTAACAATAATGATCTGCAAAACATCATGAGAGTATGTTTATCGTCAACTGTTACAGCTCTGGTTATATCGAGGGATAACAGTGCAACTCATCTAAACAAGCCCCAAATCTGGGGGCACTATCGCTATTGAATGTTTGGGAATTGTTTATCATGCAAGTAAAGTAAAACACCTACCTCCAATGGTACATAAACGAAAAATGGGTTTTATCATCGCTCTCTCTCTCTTTGGGACTCTCCTTCACTGCTGATATTTATCAAACTTGTTACAACTTGCGATTCAATGTCGATCATGGACCGATACAGATGCGATAGTTTTCTTCGCTTGCTTTGGTAGTGCTTCGAAATCAGTTAAGAACGAATTCTGCAATGTCTGAGCAAGTCCAATCTGTGGGTTGTGGATTGGAATCCCAGCTTTCGTGAAGGAAATTTTCTTGACTTCCCAGGGCATGGAGTATCTTCGTAACTGACACACTTTGTACACATGTAAAAATGGTCAGTTGGCAGAGGATGCTCTAAGCTAATAACTGTTACAGTACTCATATAAAAACTGAGTTGAGAAGGGTTTGTCGTAAATTCCGGTCTGAGCAGCACAAGAAAACACCGAAAACACATCCGTTCTTACGCAAATTCGTTTCAAAATTGACTCAGCAGAAGCTAATGCTATTGCAGTGAGCTTTTCAAGCTGAGCTTTTTTTTTTACACACTTATCGAAATATGATGGCTTTAATGAATAATAAACTATTTCATTTTTCTGCACACGCCAAGAATAAACACTAAAATGACATATAATTAACCCATTTATGGATATTCCCTACATTCACCCTCTCCTCTACTCTCTCTGAAAATCTATGGTAAAGCATTCTAGAACATTTTTCTCGTTGATCCTAACGGCGTCATCAGTAGCAAGCACAAAGAATATTAAAAAATGTTAGTACCTACATCACATTTTAAATTTGCAACACATTCATTACAGTTCTGTCTGATCTTAATCATGCTATTTTGGATTGAGCTTACCAGGCTCGAAGTATCCCATGAGCAGTAAAGTCAGGGAAAATTCAACAATACTTGGTTTACATTTTCTATCTCACCATCTACTGTTCTGTCTGACCTTAATCATGCTATTTTGGATTGAGCTTACCAGGCTCGAAGGCTATGAGCAGTAAAGTCAGAGAAAATTCAACAATACTTGGTATTACATTTTCTATCTCACCATCTACTGTTCTGTCTGATCTTAATCATGCTATTTTGGATTGAGCTTACCACATGAGCAGTAAAGTCAGAGAAAATTCAACTATACTTGGTATTACATTTTCTATCTCACCATCTACTGTTCTGTCTGATCTTAATCATGCTATTTTGGATTGAGCTTACCAGGCTCGAAGTATCCCATGAGCAGTAAAGTAAGAGAAAATTCAACAATACTTGGTATTACATTTTCTATCTCACCATCTACTGTTCTGTCTGATCTTAATCATGCTATTTTGGATTGAGCTTACCACATGAGCAGTAAAGTCAGAGAAAATTCAACAATACTTGGTATTACATTTTCTATCTCACCATCTACTGTTCTGTCTGATCTTAATCATGCTATTTTGGATTGAGCTTACCAGGCTCGAAGTATCCCATGAGCAGTAAAGTCAGAGAAAATTCAACAATACTTGGTATTACCATTTCTATCTCTCCATCTACTGTTCTGTCTGATCTTAATCATGCTATTTTGGATTGAGCTTACCAGGCTCGAAGTATCCCATGAGCAATAAAGTAAGAGAAAATTCAACAATACTTGGTATTACATTTTCTAACTCACCACCAACAATTCTATCTGATCTTAATTACACTATTTTGGATTGAGCTCACCAGGCTCGAAGTATTACATTTTCTAACTCACCATCTACTATTCTGTCTGATCTTATACATGCTATTTTGGCTTGAGCTTACCAGGCTCGAAGTATCCCATGAGCAGTAAAGTCAGAGAAAATTCATCAATACTTGGTATTACATTTTCTATCTCACCATCTACTGTTCTGTCTGATCTTAATCATGCTATTTTGGATTGAGCTTACCACATGAGCAGTAAAGTCAGAGAAAATTCAACTATACTTGGTATTACATTTTCTATCTCACCATCTACTGTCCTGTCTGATCTTAATCATGCTATTTTGGATTGAGCTTACCAGGCTCGAAGTATCCCATGAGCAATAAAGTAAGAGAAAATTCAACAATACTTGGTATTACATTTTCTATCTCACCATCTACTGTTCTGTCTGATCTTAATCATGCTATTTTGGATTGAGCTTACCACATGAGCAGTAAAGTCAGAGAAAATTCAACAATACTTGGTATTACATTTTCTATCTCACCATCTACTGTTCTGTCTGATCTTAATCATGCTATTTTGGATTGAGCTTACCAGGCTCGAAGTATCCCATGAGCAGTAAAGTCAGAGAAAATTCAACAATACTTGGTATTACCATTTCTATCTCTCCATCTACTGTTGTGTCTGATTTTAGTCATGCTATTTTGGATTGAGCTTACCAGGCTCGAAGTATCCCATGAGCAGTAAAGTCAGAGAAAATTCAACAATACTTGGTATTACAATTTCTATCTCACCATCTACTGTTCTGTCTGATCTTAATCATGCTATTTTGGATTGAGCTTACCAGGCTCGAAGTATCCCATGAGCAATAAAGTAAGAGAAAATTCAACAATACTTGGTATTACATTTTCTAACTCACCACCAACAATTCTATCTGATCTTAATTACACTATTTTGGATTGAGCTCACCAGGCTCGAAGTATTACATTTTCTAACTCACCATCTACTATTCTGTCTGGTCTTATACATGCTATTTTGGCTTGAGCTTACCAGGCTCGAAGCATCCCATGAGCAGTAAAGTAAGAGAAAATTCAACAATACTTGGTATTACATTTTCTATCTCACCATCTACTGTTCTGTCTGATCTTAATTATGCTATTTTGGATTGAGCTTTCCAGGCTCGAAGTATCCCATGAGCAGTAAAGTCAGAGAAAATTCAACAATACTTGGTATTACACTTTCTATCTCTCCATCTACTGTTGTGTCTGATTTTAGTCATGCTATTTTGGATTGAGCTTACCAGGCTCGAAGTATCCCATGAGCAGGTAAGTCAGAGAAAATTCAACAATACTTGGTATTATATTTTCTATCTCACCATCTACTGTTCTGTCTGATCTAATCATGCTATTTTGGATTGAGCTTACCAGGCTCGAAGTATCCCATGAGCAATAAAGTAAGAGAAAATTCAACAATACTTGGTATTACATTTTCTATCTCACCATCTACTGTTCTGTCTGATCTTAATCATGCTATTTTGGATTGAGCTTACCAGGCTCGAAGTATCCCATGAGCAGTAAAGTCAGAGAAAATTCAACAATACTTGGTATTACATTTTCTATCTCACCATCTACTGTTCTGTCTGATCTTAATCATGCTATTTTGGATTGAGCTTACCAGGCTCGAAGTATCCCATGAGCAGTAAAGTCAGAGAAAATTCAACAATACTTGGTATTACATTTTCTATCTCACCATCTACTGTTCTGTCTGATCTTATACATGCTATTTTGGCTTGAGCTTACCAGGCTCGAAGTATCCCATGAGCAGTAAAGTCAGAGAAAATTCAACAATACTTGGTATTACATTTTCTAACTCATCACCTACTCACTCCAGAGTTGGATTTCAATTTTCGTTCAACCAACCCACTCCTGAGCTGAATTTCAAGTTTCATTTGACCGATCTAGGTCCGATGCAGTATTGAATCATCGACCAACCCACTCCAGAGTTGGATTTCAATTTTCGTTCGACCAACCCACTCCAGAGTTGGATTTCAATTTTCGTTCGACCAACCCACTCAAGAGTTGGATTTCAAGTTTCTTTTGACAGATCTAGGTCCGATGCCGCATTAAATCATCGACCAACCCACTCCAGAGTTGGATTTCAATTTTCGTTCGACCAACCCTCTCCAGAGTTGGATTTCAAGTTTCGTTTGACCGATCTAGGTCCGATGCCATATTAAATCATCGACCAACCCACTCCAGAGTTGGATTTCAAGTTTCGTTTGACCGATCTAAGTCCGATGCAGTTTTAAATCATTGACCAACCCACTCCAGAGTCGGTTTTAAATTTTCGTTCGACCAACCCACTCCAGAGTTGGATTTCAAGTTTCGTTTGACCGATCTAGGTCCGATGCCGTATTGAATCATCGACCAACCCACTCCAGAGTTGGATTTCAAGTTTCGTTTGACCGATCTAGGTCCGATGCAGCTTTAAATCATCGACCAACCCACTCCAGAGTTGGATCTCAATTTTCGTTCGACCAACCCACTCCAGAGTTGGATTTCAAGTTTCGTTTGACCGATCTAGGTCCGATGCAGTTTTAAATCATCGACCAACCCACTCCAGAGTTGGATTTCAATTTTCGTTCGACCAACCCACTCCAGAGTTGGATTTCAAGTTTCATTTGACCGATCTAGGTCCGATGCCGCATTAAATCATCGACCAACCCACTCCAGAGTTGGATTTCAATTTTCGTTCAACCAACCCACTCCAGAGTTGGATTTCAAGTTTCGTTTGACCGATCTAGGTCCGATGCCGCATTAAATCATCGACCAACCCACTCCAGAGTTGGATTATAAGTTTCGTTTGACCGATCTAGGTCCGATGCAGCTTTAAATCATCGACCAACCCACTCCAGAGTTGGATCTCAATTTTCGTTCGACCAACCCACTCCAGAGTTGGATTTCAAGTTTCGTTTGACCGATCTAGGTCCGATGCCGCATTAAATCATCGACCAACCCACTCCAGAGTTGGATTTCAAGTTTCGTTTGACCGATCTAGGTCCGATGCCGCATTAAATCATCGACCAACCCACTCCAGAGTTGGATTTCAAGTTTCGTTTGACCGATCTAGGTCCGATGCCGCATTAAATCATCGACCAACCCACTCCAGAGTTGGATTTCAAGTTTCGTTTGACCGATCTAGGTCCGATGCAGCTTTAAATCATCGACCAACCCACTCCAGAGTTGGATCTCAATTTTCGTTCGACCAACCCACTCCAGAGTTGGATTTCAAGTTTCGTTTGACCGATCTAGGTCCGATGCCGCATTAAATCATCGACCAACCCACTCCAGAGTTGGATTTCAATTTTCGTTCGACCAACCCACTCCAGAGTTGGATTTCAAGTTTCGTTTGACCGATCTAGGTCCGATGCAGTTTTAGATCATCGACCAACCCACTCCAGAGTTGGATTTCAATTTTCGTTCGACCAACCCACTCCAGAGTTGGATTTCAAGTTTCATTTGACCGATCTAGGTCCGATGCCGCATTAAATCATCGACCAACCCACTCCAGAGTTGGATTTCAATTTTCGTTCGACCAACCCACTCCAGAGTTGGATTTCAAGTTTCGTTTGACCGATCTAGGTCCGATGCCGCATTAAATCATCGACCAACCCACTCCAGAGTTGGATTTCAAGTTTCGTTTGACCGATCTAGGTCCGATGTAGCTTTAAATCATCGACCAACCCACTCCAGAGTTGGATTTCAAGTTTCGTTTGACCGATCTAGGTCCGATGCCGCATTAAATCATCGACCAACCCACTCCAGAGTTGGATTATAAGTTTCGTTTGACCGATCTAGGTCCGATGCAGCTTTAAATCATCGACCAACCCACTCCAGAGTTGGATCTCAATTTTCGTTCGACCAACCCACTCCAGAGTTGGAATTCAAGTTTCGTTTGACCGATCTAGGTCCGATGCCGCATTAAATCATCGACCAACCCACTCCAGAGTTGGATTTCAAGTTTCGTTTGACCGATCTAGGTCCGATGCCGCATTAAATCATCGACCAACCCACTCCAGAGTTGGATTTCAAGTTTCGTTTGACCGATCTAGGTCCGATGCAGCTTTAAATCATCGACCAACCCACTCCAGAGTTGGATCTCAATTTTCGTTCGACCAACCCACTCCAGAGTTGGATTTCAAGTTTCGTTTGACCGATCTAGGTCCGATGCCGCATTAAATCATCGACCAACCCACTCCAGAGTTGGATTTCAATTTTCGTTCGACCAACCCACTCCAGAGTTGGATTTCAAGTTTCGTTTGACCGATCTAGGTCCGATGCAGTTTTAGATCATCGACCAACCCACTCCAGAGTTGGATTTCAATTTTCGTTCGACCAACCCACTCCAGAGTTGGATTTCAAGTTTCATTTGACCGATCTAGGTCCGATGCCGCATTAAATCATCGACCAACCCACTCCAGAGTTGGATTTCAATTTTCGTTCGACCAACCCACTCCAGAGTTGGATTTCAAGTTTCGTTTGACCGATCTAGGTCCGATGCCGCATTAAATCATCGACCAACCCACTCCAGAGTTGGATTTCAAGTTTCGTTTGACCGATCTAGGTCCGATGTAGCTTTAAATCATCGACCAACCCACTCCAGAGTTGGATTTCAAGTTTCGTTTGACCGATCTAGGTCCGATGCCGCATTAAATCATCGACCAACCCACTCCAGAGTTGGATTTTAATTTTCGTTCAAGCAAACCACTCCAGAGTCGAATTTCTAGTTTCGTTTGACCGATCTAGGTCCGATGCAGTTTTGAATCATCGACCAACCCACTCCAGAGTTGGATTTCAATTTTCGTTCGACCAACCCACTCCAGAGTTGGATTTCAAGTTTCGTTTGACCGATCTAGGTCCGATGCCGCATTAAATCATCGACCAACCCACTCCAGAGTTGGATTTCAAGTTTCGTTTGACCGATCTAGGTCCGATGCCGTATTAAATCATCGACCAACCCACTCCAGAGTTGGATTTCAATTTTCGTTCGACCAACCCACTCCAGAGTTGGATTTCTAGTTTCGTTTGACCGATCTAGGTCCGATGCAGTATTAAATCATCGACCAACCCACTCCAGAGTTGGATTTTAATTTTCGTTCAACCAACCCACTCCAGAGCTGAATTTCAAGTTTCGTTTGACCGATCTAGGTCCGATGCAGTATTAAATCATCGACCAACCCACTCCAGAGTTGGATTTCAATATTCGTTCGACAAACCCACTCCAGAGTTGGATATTAACTTTTTTCGTTCAACCAACCCACTCCAGAGTTGGATTTTTCGTTCGACCAACCCACTCCAGAGTTGTGTTTTAAATTTCTTTTGACTCGGCTGAATCCGATAGCATTTGCGATCCATAGAACAACCCAATGCATTTAACGCATTTTAACTTGTATTCATGATTCAGCTAAGTACTGGATTTCATATCCCTAAGGACAATGTTAGTCAACTAATATTAACGAATAATAAATAAGCTTCAATGTTTTATGAACAAATATAGTAAATAAGATCAAAGTTTTCCAAATCAATAGTATTACAGTTCTTGGTTGTTGAGATGACCACAAAAATCTCGCATATTCATATAACCTATCTTATCAAAATCAGTTTGTGGGCATATCGAGGTAAAACATAATTAAATCATTTGTTCCTTGATCGCAGTACACAGTCGAGAAATATGTTATCAATTGGACTTCCTGCAGAATTTTTTTTTCCGCACGTTCCGCAAGGCAACACATATGATGTGAAATATGCTTCACATTCATTACTGATGTTTTAACAATCGATGTTATATACATTGAGTCAGCAATCAAATCTCTTTAAAAAAAAAAATTAAAATCTAGAAAATTGAAACAATTACAAGATTACGTCACGTCAGTATCAACTTTGAGATTACATTACCGCATTTTCAGGTATTTCATGGTTTCGCAAAACACTGAATACATTATCAGTAGGTAATACAGGTAAATTTTCCTTCACTCGATATTCCGTATCTCGATATCGAGTTAGAGAACCATAGTAAAAATTGATTTTCATGGCTAACTCGATGGTCCTGTGGATCGCAGTTGCACTGGTTTTGTGTTCTGTAACTTGATACCTCTCTAACTCGATGGTCCCTTCAATATCGAGTTATGGAGAGTTGACTGTACTCTTGTGTACAATCTTAAAAAGTTTTCATCAGCAACGATACTTTTCCTAAAGTCCAAATGGCGAACTTTAATTTGATGCTGCAAAGTCAATACTTTCAACGCGTAACGACAACAACCCTCGATTGATTTCCTTCTGTTTTAAGTTACAACTAGGTCGCGAAAGTTTTTCAAATTGATGCTTTAAATTGCAAAAATCTTGTCAGTTAAATGATTGACCCTTTTTTCAGAGCTATCACTATTACTTTTAATTAAGATGCACTAATCACCATTCTAGAAAAGCGCCATCTACGCATTTTAGCTTTGCGTTAGATCACCAATAGAGCTTAGTGGCATTTGACGACGAATTTTTCTCTTTTTCGCTCTTTAACAAAACTTGAAAACAATAGTTCATTTTACGAAACGACAACACTGATGATATTGCTGTTACTTCCACACGGTCCGACACCGCCTTCCGTCATAATTTCAGTCACAAAACACGCGATCAGCCGTTCAAAAACGTCTTGTAAAATGGACTATGGTGCCAGTACAAGAAAACACCGAAAACACATCCGTTGAGCGTCATACACTCAGGCATATACAACAACTATGCTATACTCACATGAATCCTCCACACCAAAATTTGTCCAATTCACTCATCAGAGGCGATTTTTGAATTCAACAGTCACCCAGCCAACTCATTAGCGCGTGCCAACGAGCCACTGGAGCCACTGTGCTTCCATACCTTTCGTTCGGATACCACCGATACCACCATTCCTACTTTATTCTTCCTCTCACTTAAATATTGAACACTCACCTTCTTTCTCACTGTCTCACAATCACTCTCATTCAGCATCAATAAATATTACCGCCGCAAGCAGTCTGAAAACAACCCCCAAACGGCGGAATCAACGCGCCATCACAGAAACTATAAAAATGGGTCATCGGGAAACCAAAACTTCCGTGGCCGAGCATTTTAAATCAAACAAAAAACACTTTTACAATGAAAAAAACATTAACTTTCAATCCGGGAAGGGAACGTTGTGTCCCCACCGACTGCGACATTGTCGTAAATTCCGGTCTGAGCAGCACAAGAAAACACCGAAAACACATCCGTTCTTACGCAAATTCGTTTCAAAACTGACTCAGCAGAAGCTAATGCTATTGCAGTGAGCTTTTCAAGCTGAGCTTTTTTTTTTACACACTTATCGAAATATGATGGCTTTAATGAATAATAAACTATTTCATTTTTCTGCACACGCCAAGAATAAACACTAAAATGACATATAATTAACCCATTTATGGATATTCCCTACAGGGTTGATGGGTTAATTTTAAAACTAACACATGCACAGTTTGACGTAGTCTACGAGCATGACGAATACATTCAGGAAACCGATAAACCTCAAGATTATCAAGTTGATAAATCGATTAATCATTAAAATTCCTAAACGCATAATATTACGCATCCGAACGCAATCAATCACACTTGCATACATGCAGGCGTTCGTCTGCACCACAAACCAAACATGCCCCACTAATGACCTTATCAAACATAATATGCTGATGCTAATCGGCCTACCCGACAATCGGCTTCTGCTCTGGACGTGTTGCGGCCGGCGCGGTTTGAGTCCCACTTGAAAAATCCTATCAACATTAATTGCACAAATTAGTTGCCACTTGAGCACAGCAAGCGTCGTCGTCTTCACTTCACTAAACTCAACACTAAGGGGCATCGTTCTCATTTGCTCACTCGATTCTCAACATTAGCCATTATAAAACGAGGACATGTATCCTGAAACCGTCGACCACCACCACCGAAGGACACCACTTTAGGGTTGAAAACGACGTCGACCGAAGGGAGAGCCGACACGCTTTGATCAATAATTAAGCAAATATTATGCACCAAAGAGCTATTAATTTTCATAATTATGGGGTCGGTTTTGGGGAGAGGAGATGCTGTTGAAAGGACCGTTTTGGTAACCGCACGCACGAGCTCAAATTTGCCATACGTATCATACGGAGTCTAACAACGGCTTTAACCCTTTCGCTGCAGGAAGTGGATGGCTTGAGAATCAAAATTATAAAAGCAGAGTCGAACTTCAGATAAAACTAAATGTTTTTGATCTAAAATAAAACCAATCCAAGTTCCATCACAAGCAAAACATAAGTGAATCCAAAGCAAATCTAAATTAAATCTAAAACCAAACGAAGATCATTTCAAACCCAATCAGAGCCAAGTCCAAGTCCAAGTCCAAGTCCAAGTCCAAGTCCAAGTCCAAGTCCAAGTCCAAGTCCAAGTCCAGGTCCAAGTCCAAGTCCAAGTCCAAGTCCAAGTCCAAGTCCAAGTCCAAGTCCAAGTCCAAGTCCAAGTCCAAGTCCAAGTCCAAGTCCAAGTCCAAGTCCAAGTCCAAGGCCAAGTCCTAGTCCAAGTCTAAATTCTACTTCATCTGACTCTGTCCATAATTCCTTTTAAATATCATCGTATGTTACTGAAAGGGTGTATAGCTTGGAAACACGAAAGCCACAAGTTTCCCTTGAGAAAACCGGCAATCATACACATACCATTGGACAGTGCCGCTCGTCAATTAGGGTTCCGATATCCTCAACTAAGGCATCCGCTAGACCCATTTCAGCCTTAGCATCCATATCCCGGCTTTAGCGATTTTAGCACTGGAAAGGAACGTCATTTTCCTCTATGATTCCGGCCGAAGCAAGCCGCACACTCAAGATTGAATTTATATTCGTTAATACACATCCGATATCTTTCCGTCACAGCACCAGAGCCTGAATGAAGGAAATGGACGCAACCGGAAGCCTACCGGAGGATAACTTTGGCTAATGGTAGAGTCTCAGACAAACAGACGTAACACTGAGAACAATTTCGTTTGAAATCCATTACCCGATTATGTTCAACAACAGATGACGCTAGTGAGAAACGTTAAACACGAAGAAAAACGATGCGTGCGCTTCTGGTTGTGAGATATAGAATTTAAGAAATTTGAAGTTTGGTCTGTTTGTCTGTGGTACGTCTCTTGACTTGAATGCGTGTTTGAATCGGAAGCATCATCGTCGTCGACTGTCGACGTCGTCGTCATCGGCTCAAAAGCAAACGGGAGGCGGCGCTGAGATCAACCACCGCATGACGGTGAAGGCAATTTTCCAGCCTTGTTCACATTGTATGCTAATTTTTCGACTCGGGCCAAATTTATTCCTGGCTGGCGTGTCACCCGCACATAGACAGCACTTTTCAAAGGATGTACGTGAAGAGCAGTTACCTGAGGATGGGCTCTTCCGAGTAGGAAGACCAAACCTGGGGAAAGGGTGTGCCGTTGAAAAGAATGATGGTAATGAACTAAATCTGATGGCGGTATTTGAGGATTACCTCTGCTGCTGCTGAGCGCAGAGCACCCTCGTGAAGGCCGTGATGAGGAAATGGATCCTATAACATTTCCCCGAATACCATTACCCCCGAAAACCATCACCCCGAAAGTCAATACCCCGAATGGTCAAGTACCCCGAAAACCAATACCCCGAAAACCATTACCCCGAATAGTCCGTTACCCCGAATACCATTTCCCCGAATGGACCATAACCCCGAATTTTCTTGGCACGAAAAATTGAAGATCCGACAAATGAATCCCATATACCTATTTCATAGAATTTTGATTTTCATTTGAATTTTTGTTCTTAATGTTATCAAAGATTTATTATTCTTTTAATCAACAGCTATTCTTCATGAGCCAGGTGAGAACCCAAATTTTACTCACAGGCGTGTACTTGATTTTGTGAGAATGATTGTGTTCACAGCAATAAATCATTTTTCGAACTGATGATAATGCTGACATGTTAATATTAGATACATTTCCCGCCCTCTTTCAAAAGCGTTATATTATTTGTTAATGTATAATTATATTTTTATATTGCTGGAGGCAATGCGAGTTCAACATATTCTAAAATGTCATTAGACTATGGTTTGAAAAATGTCAGATGAAAATGTTAACTGATATTAAACTGACCACTATTTCAAAAGTACATCGCTAAAGAACAGCCTATGATAAAAGAAGAAAAAAATCACTGTTGAAAGCGTCAATAATTATGATGCCAACAATCACTTTGTTAGTGCAACTTCCGAAAGAATAGCCGATAACTAAAAGAAGGACAAATCTCTTCTTGGAAATTGTAATACTGACAAGATGTAATACAGACAAGTAATGCAGGGGCTTATTTTCATTTATTTTTTGAAGTCACTGCCAACTTTGAATTTCGCTCAAGACAATTTTGTCAGTCGATTTTTTTACCGCTATTGCTCAAACTTCAACTCAAACGGTACAACTCGAAAGAACAGCCTATAACTCAATGAAGAGAAAATCATTGATTTAAATTTTTACACTGCCATTATACAACCTCGAAAGAACAGCCGATGTTTGAAAGAATAAAAAATCACCAATAGGAATAGTAGTAACTTAACTCTCCCTTACTCGATATTCTGTATCTCGATATTTCCCCTAACTCGATGGAATGCGCGGTCCCTTCAATCTAGCATACTTTGATCCCTCTGTAAGTCGAAACCTCTCTAACTCGATGTTCCCTAACTCGATGCGATCTGTTTCAGTTTCCTATGCAAGTTTACCTCTCTAACTCGATATTTTCATGGAAATTTCCAAATATTCTCCAAATGTTCATAAATTTCATAAATTTGATAATTATGATTATAGTGATAGTAAAATGAAGGTTCACAAGTCATTTCAGGGTGATAAAAAATTAAAATTTTGAAGACTATGCAAAAAGTGTCACGTTGGCAAATGTACAAAAAATTTACTATTTTTCACATTTAATTTACTATTTTAAATGTACTTTGTCGAAACAATCAAAATTTCGAAAATTGAAAAAAATGTGTTCTGTATCTCGATACCTCCCTAACTCGATGATCCTTTCAATATCGAGTTAGGGAGAGATAACTGTAGTTACTAAGCCGAAAACTTTCAGGCTCAAATTCGCGAGCTTCCTTGAAGAATTTCTTGAAGTGCATCACTCATTTTCGGGGAAGTGTCGTATTAGGGGAACTGGTTTTCGGGGTAATTTACCATTCGGGGTAATGGTTTTCGGGGTAATGTGTCATTCGGGGTAACGTTGCATTCGGGGTAATGGTTTTCGGGGTACTGGTTTTCGGGGAGATGGTTTTCGGGGTAATGGTATTCGGGGAAGTGTTATAGGACCGAGGAAATGGGTGATGAGGGGAGCCCTATCTGAGCTCCATATTGAATTACATGTGATTTCCGTTCCGATCTCCGTCAGGAGCGTGGATGCGAAATGAGGTCTGGGTCTTCCTTTTTCGGGTACCGTTTAGGAAGTAAAAGGAACATGCCATGGTGTATGTTCAGGGCTTCGATTGTTTTGTAGTTTGAGAGAAAGGAGCTGCTCAGAGACGTTGCCAGTGAAGGATGCAACGAACAATGCTGAAATGTAACCACAGTTTTTTAGTCTAACTACTACAAAGACGTTGAATTTCAAAAGTTTAATTTTTAGTCAAATTACAATTATTACAAATGATGTTGTTACCAGGCTTTCTAGAATTCGTTTTTAATTAATTTCGAAGCAAGCGAAGAAAAACATCGCATCAGTATCGCACGCTATGTCTGAACCAGACGATTATAAAAATCGTTGGTTTTTTTCTCGCTAGAGATCAGTATTAGGTCTATATTTTCACAATCGGATGGTTTTAAAATATTCTACCGGTGAAATTTTGTCCATACATTTTGTATGGGTGGAAATGCGTCGAAAACTTGATTTTCATGGGATTTAGTATAAAAAATTACTAAAAAGTGGAAAAAATCAAAATTTCACTGATGAATTATTTTAAAACATTTCGATTATGAAAATGTAACCCAAATACTAAACTGCCGTGAATCGCAAGTCAGTCCCATCTGTAAAAAGTAGGCATTGAGAAAATGGGCTGTGAAGTTTTCAAACTCGTTTTCCATATGAATATTCAAAAAATTCTAGAGGATTGGAACATGTTGGAGAAAAATATAAAGATGATCAAAACAAGTTACATTTTTGTGTTCCACGGTATGGAAGTCTGTAGTGAGACTGATATGCGGTTACTTTTCATTATGGGACAATTTGACTTGCTATTTTTTCCTAATTTTTCCGAACAAATTATATTATTTCATTAGTGTAGCTGAAAGAGCATTGGAAGAGATGTTGAAAACTGAACTCAACTCAATTTTGACGAAAATGCAGATGGGACTGACTTGCGATTCACGGGAAAAATAGGATGTACATTCGAATTTTATAATCGTCTGGTTCAGACATAGCGTGTATCGGTCCACGGTCGGTAATATTTCGCGAGTTGTAACAAGCTTGATAAACAACAACAGCAAAGGAGAGCCCCAAAGAGAGAGAGAGCGATGATAAAACCCATTTTTCTCGCTGATTTACCATTGAGGGTACATGTTCTACTTTAATCGCCGAATCTCCATTTTTCTTAGAATTCAACTCTTGGTTGTTACACATCAATCGAAACAGAACGAGTATCACATATATAAAAATTAAGGTATATTGAGTGATATGTGACCAGATCTGGCTATACAACTGCTATTTTTCGTCAATTATAACATGGTATTGAAATCCAAGTATTTCTCTAGAACAAAGAGATGTTTTTTGGAGAGCAACACCGATTGTCTTTGAAAGATAACGTAAACAAAACGATTATGGCTTCATAGACCAGTTTCGAGTTTCAGCTTGTTCAAAACCATCATAAAATCAAACATGGGAATTAAATCTTTCTTTGTGAATCAATGGGGCGACATTCAAAACTGAAAAGGCAACAGATGGCTCTTTTTCAGTGGTAGTAAAAACGAAATCCTGAAGCAGAGAAAGCACTAGGGAAGATGAACTAAGCACAAGAAGTTATGTATTTACATCACGCTTGATTTCTAATCATTACTTTTTTGATCCAGTTTCCTAATTGCAAGTAATTTACGGTTTTCATTATTTTACATACGTTTTGACAGTTCCCGACTACCATTCTTCAATGCGCTTGTGTTGGAAGCTTGAGAAATTTGGGCTGTTCGGGGCACGTCAGGAGTTAATCATCAATGTTAACTTCCTTTTTCCGATCAGCCTAGATAGCCGCGTAGTGTCGGTAGCGGTTGTTTCAACTGGCTAAGAATTAACACTACGGACTGCCTGTTCTGGTGGTAAAAGTCCACCTAACAGGTGACCCCTAATTCATGCGGCTTTAAGCTTACCGTGCCTAAGAATGAATGGTTAGGGGGGTCTAAATAAAACCTAACCGCAAACGGAGCCTGTGGAGTATTAGGGCGCTCTCTACAGTATTATGCTCTTCCTGTTCTACCCGGAGCAATGGTGCAGGTGACCTTGTGTTTCTTCGGGATAATCGGCTTCCCTTCTTCAGTCTCAAGTCTGAGGCTTAATAAGGGTGGGATTATTAATACGTTGTAATTTAGTTTAAATTTTCACCTCAATGGTCCCGCATTATGCGTTTTACACAGTGTATTCTGTGCTTTTCGCCTTTGGCGACTTTTAAGAGATACCGTTCTGGTTTTATTCGCTGCTGGTCTTTCGTGCTGAGATTGCGAAAAGCTTAATCCTGCCTAGTTTGGGTAGTGGCTACGGTTAGGATAGCTTAGTTAGACCAATCTTCAGCATAAAATATCAGCAACGATGATTCTTTGTAGATTCATGCAAATGGTACAGCTCAAGAGACGCTAGTTCAAAAACCTTACTTTTGTGAACTTTTATCTAGATAACCTTGTGGACTCAGTTATTGCTACTTTCAGAAACATGAAATGGTAAACTCACGTGACATGCCTCGTGCATGCGTGCTCGTAAATATCGCAGACGTTGCTACACTCATTTCTGAGTTAACAACCAGAGATGTATGTGATGTCACAATTGATATTTCTGTTCATATATTATATATTCAATAGGAAATACGTCTTTCGTTTTGTGGTGTATATACCACATGATGGACCATCCCCAATGGATGATTTCAAACGAGTTGTCGTTCACTGCCTATGAAAAGGCTTCCTGCTGATTGTGGGCAGTGATGCTGATACTCATCACATCATCTGGAGCAGCTCGGATATCAATTTGAGAAGCTCCAGTCTGATGGAATGCTTATATAGTTTAAATCTTGGATTACTTATTGTAGGAACCTTCATGGCATCTGCTAGAGAAGAAGTGTTAGACATAATGCTTCGCTTGAACAGAATCAGTCACGAGTTGACGAATTGACATGTATCAGATGATGAATCATTATCTGATCATCGCTACATCTCAATATGAAAATATGAATGTAAATTTGCAGACTTTGCATTTGTTATACTCCACAAACTGGGAATTGGTTGTGACCAAATACCATGGATTCTCTGCGTCTATTGGAAATCCTAGTGATTTGGATGTTTCCACTTCCGGTGAATTGGGACACAATTGTCCTTGCTTCGAGTGATCTCACAATTGCTTGTCACTTTGCTTATAGGAAATATTCCTCACAAGTCCCTTCGCAGGACGAGTGGACGTCTGGCTATTTGTAAAGGAATATTTCAGATAGTCAGACTGCCTTCAAAGCTCTTGCTTCGGCCAACTCAGGGTCTAAGCTTGTTATCGCACGTCGAACTCAATTTGAGGAACTGAATTCAGTGAACTCTGTAAACCTTGTATGGGTCCTTGCTATTCTTCCATTGCTGGGAATGAATTGGCTTATGAATTAGCTTGCAATGGAGCATCGCATGACTTCATTGGCCCTCAGGCAGCTATTCCAATTTCGAAGTGCTGTGTGAAGCTCCAGAAATTCTTGGGCGGCAACTCAGCACAAGCAATATTGGAATAATTTGGAGTCTTGTCGTCAAACAAAATTGTACATTACTGAGCCATCCCAAAAATGGCTAAGTATTTAACAAATCTGTCAAAGCAGAATTGCAGTCTCTTGGTTACAACCTTGACTGGCCACTGCCGACTCAACTATCACATGGTAAATATTCAGCGTGCTGATACATTTGTGTGTGATAGTTGTGATTCCGATTATGGAACTTCTTATCACCTGATATGTAACTGTCCAATTTTCGCGTAATTGCGATTCCAATTACTTGGTAAACACTTATTAAGTGAAACTGAATACAGAAGCCTGAATCTTCAGGACATCCTGTTATTCTTAACCCGCTGTGGTAATGAGCTATAGGCTCTCTTTACGCTCAGGCGTTTTGCAGTGCCCTTTTTAGGGCGCTGTTCGAACCCATTGTGATATGGAGCTACATGCTCTCATTTCGCTTATGCGATCTTCCCTCTTCAAGGGACCCACTCCTATTTCCTCCCATCTTTCCCTTTCCTTTCCTCTCCCATCGGGTAGATGATGAAATAGGCTCAAATATGGCGATGGCACAAATCTCCCAACTGGTGGGGAACGTGCCTTTGGAGCCGGCCTTCTGATACCTGAATACAAATACCAGTGCCGCCACTGTGAAACTGAGAGTGTGGCCAGTGAGAGAAACTGAATGTTCGAAAGGTTGTTGTCTGTACTTATTGCCGCTGGAGCCAACTGTTAGCGTTTAAGAACGAAATAAACAGTCGTTATCCTATTCGCATCGAAATGAAGATGTGATCACTACCCCTAATTTAAAATGTTCTATCGAGTGAATAACGGTTCTTATATAAATTAGATTATTCATTTGTAGCGCGGTTTTCTACGACTTTCTAGGACTTTCTGGCAGTTAAAATCTGTTTGGGAATTCATCCGCCAGGTGGCGCTAGTAAACCATTTTTTCTTCAATCCTCTGTATCTTAAGATCCCGATACGTTAGAAGATTAGAGTCTTCGCCAAAGTGGTTAAGCAGATCAAGTACTATCTGGCGGTAATTACATCCACACGTCTGTATATCAAGGCTGATAAGCTGTCTTTATTAATGTTCATACGGTTAGGTTCTAGCCACAAGTCTAGGATGTAGATAGAAATCAAATGCGTTCAGATTCTATTCGGTGGCGCTTACAACATGAATTTTAAAAATTTTAATGGGTTAGAACGTTGGCATCTATGATGAAAATGTACAAACGGTTCTCCGACGTCATTTTTTTTTTATTATTATTTGTGTATTTTAATATACAACACTGTTTCACAAAAATATGACACCACTACAAGAAGTAAACTTCGAATGCATCGAGAATACTAAATTCAATGAGATGCCATGCAGGTTCAATGGTAAGTGACGAAAAATTATTACTATTTGGAAAAACTGCCTGGATACATCACGATAAAGTGCGATACATCAAATCTATTGCAAGATAGAGATTTCCAATGTTCAGCGACGTACGAAAAGAAGTCCAGGACCATCCTGGAGTCTTCAGCCCAAAGCTGCACATACTTAACATAACTTACAATATACAACGGACACATGCAACAACCAATGGACCAGTGAAGAATTTTTAGTTTGGCGAAAAGTGTACTCTGACTGGGGCGTCAATTGAACTCACACTTCGTAGCACAACACTCCTTAACGACTGTCACCGCTAACCGCACGGCTTCGAAGCCCACTATATAAAAATTCCAAGTTCCATACAAACAATATTCAATTTTCAAACAAAAAAATCTTACAAATCAACAATATATAGGACATTACATAACTTGCATGCATCCCATTGATAATAATAAAAATTATGGTAGCTGCCAACGTTGCAGAATTGATTCTGATATAACGACCTAATTAGTTTCGCCGGAAAACCATGAATCGTACACCGCCTAGATTGTAGATTGGGCGTATGAGATCATCCAACCAACTGGTACCCGACAAGTGGATTGCAACAGAGTTGTTACAGATTTGTTGTTACTTGGTTTAAGCGTTATTTTATTAACAAAATATGTTATAATTTTGGCTGGTCAATAGTTGAAAAAACAAAAATTATAACACAACTTCCTCTACAATAAATAAAATTAAAACAAAATGTGTTATAATTTATACAAAAGTGTAACTCGTTATGTTTCAAACCAATTCAAAATATAACCCATTTTGTTATTTTTCATAACTAAATTACAACTCTATTTGTTATGAGAAATTGCTCTCAGTTTTTTTTATTATAAATTGTGTTTTAATTATAAATTATTTTTCTTTAATTAAAACTTACACCGTCTTTAGCTGCACAGACTTAACGATCGCTAACATTAGGCAACGGACAACACGGCACACCCAGTGGCCCGATGGTGATTTTTTCGTTTGACGAAAAGTTTCAACCGACTGGAGCGGGTATCTAACCCACACTCCATGACAAAATACGCCTAAGCGACTGACGCCGCTTACTTCACGGCCACGAAGCCCACATAAATTCAAACAAATTTAAACAGACTGTTATTATAATTGATTTTGTTTAATTTACTTCGCCAACTAAAAGTACTTCTAACAAGAATGAAACAAAATGTGTTATTTGTAACAACTCTTGATATAATTGTGTTACAATTTTATTGTAATCCACTGGTCGGGTAGCCCTTTTGTATTGTTTAGTCGTGCTTAGTCGACGACTTAAAAGCTTTCCTCGGACATTTTTCGTTCAAATTTATTAAAAATGAAAAGGTTGTAATACATCTTTGCAAGGTGAAGTGCTTCTTAACGCCCTGTAGAACATTAACCAAAATTTCGCGCCTTGGAGAAAATTGATCCTTATCTAAAATAGATCTTTCCGTGATCAGGAGCATGTTGATTCCCTGAACGACTTTAATTGAAATTCTCAAGCTGTGTTGGCTCCCCGAAGTAATTTGTCCGTATCTGCAGGACATAGAAGATAAAACATAAAAGCTAGAAAATAGATGCTAGAAGCTAGAAGCTAGACACTAGAAGCTAGAAGCTAGAAGATAGAATATATAAGATAGAAGATACATGATATAAGATAGAAAATAGGAGCTAGATGATAGAGATAGAATTGAAATTTTAAAGCTGCATCAACGCTCTAGAGTAACTTGATTTTATCTGGCGAAGATCTTAACGAGATAATGAGCATGTTAAAGCCCTGTAGAACATCAATCAAAATTCTCTAACTGTATCAGTGCCCTGTAGTATTTTGACCTTATCTCATGTAGATCTTTGCGAGATCATAGACATTAATTTGAATTCGCTGTCTCAACGCCCCAGTGAATTTTGACCATATCTCACGTAGATTTTTGCAAAGTCCACGATGCTGAAGGTCCACAGCTGAGGTCGAATTACACGTATCGGTCAAAGTATACAAAATCTAGTGGAATTGAATGGCATAGTACTAAATTCGATGTTTATGTATTTGTGGTTTTAACTGATTATGATAAGTAGAGGTCAATTAAGGAATGGATTTGGAAAATCTTTACAAATTTTCTAAGAAGAAAGTACCTACCTTGATACCTTGATGGCTACAGCGTCACGCCATTGCCGGGCGTATTGTAGAGCTCCATCTTCGTCGGTCTTGGGCGAAACTTCTCCAGTTGCCCCGAACGTTTAGGGTCGCCAGTTCCTCTTCCACTGCGTACAGCCAGCGTATTCGTGGTCTTCCCCGAAGCCGCCGACCTCATCCTGGTTCCCTGCTGATTATTATTTTCGCAATTCTTTCCTCCGACATTCGCACTAAGTGACCAGCCCACTGAAGTCTGCCGTATTTTACACGATTGATAATAATCGCATCTTTGTACACTTGATACAAATCGTGATTCATGCGTCTGCGCCACACACCATTTTCGAGTTTCCCACCGAGTATTGTCCGCAGCACTTTACGCTCAAAAACACCGAGAGCTCTCCGGTCTGGCTCTTTCAACGTCCACGCTTCGTGCCCGTAGAGAGCCACCGTAAGAATCAATGTTTTATACAGGGCGAATTTTGTTTCCGCATTTTGTTGTCGCAGTCTGTTAAACAGGATGCGCGACAGAATTTTGTACGCCGAATTCAGCAGGGTAATTCCTCTGTAATTGGCACACTCCAGTCTGTGCCCTTTCTTGTAGATAGGACGGATGAGGCCATTCAACCAGCCGGCGGGTAATTCTTCGTCCCCCCATACCTTCAGAAGTACTCGGTGGATCGACTGGTAAAGCTGCTCGCTTCCGTGCTTGAGAAGCTCGACCGGGAGCTCGTCCTTCCCAGCAGCCTTACAGTTCTTCAGCTCGCTGATAGCCTTTTTAACCTCTTCTATGGTCGGTGGGTCCACAGCTTGATCGTCGTCATCTATGTTCATCCTGTTGCTCGCTACATTTCCATTTCCACCGTTCAACAATTGCTGAAAGTGCTCCTTCCACCTGGCAGCCACCGCCGTTTTATCGGTCAGCAATTCCCTTCTCGATCATTGCACATAGTGGGCACTGGTACTGTATTGTGCCGCGCCGGTTGTGCCGGTTCATGCTTTCTTGAGTGTCAGCTACCACACTTCCTTCGTGCTGCCTTTTTTTCTGCGGTGGATTCGCTTTTCGTCGGCTCCCGCTGCCCTGTACCGCTCTCTGTTCTGTCGGGTACCGGCTACAAGCATACGGCTTCTGGCGACATTCTTCATGTCTGTCACTCTCTGGAACTCTTCATCGAACCAGTGGTTTCATCTTCGTCATTGACCAGTGCCGATCACTTCCCGCGCCGTTGTTGTCACAGCTTCGTGGATAGGGTCCCACAGGCTGTCGACGTCTCCAGCAACGTTGATTCTTCCCAACTGCTCGTCTAGTTGCTGACGGTATTGCGCAGCTACCTCATCAGTCGACAAGCGTTGTATATTGAAGCGCAGCGTTTTGTTTGTCGTGGAATTCGTGACGCTGGATAATCGCGCCCGAATTTTAGCTACAACGAGATAATGATCCAAGTCGATATTAGGGCCTCGGAAGGTCATGACATCCATGACATCTGGTCTATTTGTGAGCAGGCATCGCCACTCGGGTGTCGCCAGGTGTGTTTGCGGATATTCTTTCGTGCGAAGTAGGTACTGCTGATTGCCATCCCTCTAGCAGCAGTGAAGGTTACTAGCCGCAGGCCATTATCATTGGTAACGAAATGAAGGCTTTCCGTTCCAATGACGAGTCGGAAGAAATCTTCTTTCCCGATCTGCGCACATTGGCGTAGGAACAGGGGGGGCCAGGGGGGCCTGGCCCCCTCCAGAATCATCCAGGCCCCCCCCAGAATTTTTGATGATAATAAAAAAAACACAACAAATTAACACGTAGCAGAATCTTCTGAATCAATGTAACTACTGAAGAGATTTTTGTCAATAACAAGAGTCATGGTTATTGACAAAAATCTCTTCAGTAGTTACGTTTTCTTATGTTGAACAACTGAAGTGAGGAAACCTCGCTTGTCTCACATAGCAGCAGCGTGGTGGTTCTGTCCGTTGCTGTCGATCGAATGGTTACTGCTAGAAATAACTTTTTGTTGTATGCGATAAGCGCAATTTTTCGACAATAAAAGCGTCAATATCCTGGAAATTCGATTCCCAAAATTTGTTCCAAATCCAATTAATACTGTTTCAGCATAAGGCAGCATGTTTCCTGCATTCTGATTTATTATGTTTTTGGAGGATACCCTGCTCGAGGTGTCCGGTAATGAGAATTCACTAAAGAAATCCATACATTAACTCCAACTCGTATAGTGTCCGAAAAAAGTAATTGAAAAATATAGACAGAATTTCTAAAGGAATTTCTAAGACAATAAATAGCGAAAATTCTTGTTGAAAATTAAGACATAACTTTCATGGAATTTTGGCGTATCCAAGTTTTCTTTAGATGATGTGGAAAGATGTAACACAATTATCGCTTAAACTATGTTTTTCCAAGAAAACTTATTACTTCATAAATTTAAATTTGATTAATTTCCAGCAGATTTGTAGAATTTTTTTGAATAAATTCGATATTCTTTACAGAATTTTAGTATAATCAAATCCCTCAAGGAATAGGGTAACGGTCGTATTTTGGACCCCCTAAGGAAGGGATTTTAGTTTTTTGTCCCAATTAATTAATTGCACAGCGTAATCAAGTCAAAGAACATACCAAAATGTAGAGAAAAACTTACTTTACAAGATAAAAATGCCCAAACGGTCATTTAGGATCCAGACAACGTCGAAAATAATTGAATTGTGATGCACTGCTTTTCATTATTTTGGACACACCAATACATTTTGGACCCTCCAAGTAAATATTTTGGACCCCCGGTGTTTTTATCGTTTGGACACGACACTGGTTGTATAATATGCTTGCCCATAGACTAATCAATCAATTGACAATGGAAAACCGAAGAAATTCTACGCGTTTAGCCCGGAAATTTGAAAAAAAGTTTTTGTTTAGATTTGCAAAATTTCTGATGGCTTCAATTTCTGTGTGTAACGTGTTGTAGCGGTTGCATGAATGAACCGATTAAATTAAATTAATTTCAGATAAAATAAACACATTTTCTATGTACAAACGGTTGATGCAAGTACGGAATAGTCCTATCTTTCCAAATGGCATGCAAATAGAGTTGGTCTTTCGATTTAAACTGGGAAATTTGCAGGAAAATGGACCAGGGGGTCCAAAATATATAGGGGTCCAAAATATATTGGTTACCCTATTGAAGGGTGGCTTCAGAACTTTTGAAAATGTCTTGTAAATAAGTCAAATAATATTGTGCGACTTGTTCATATTTTCATAGTGAATTCCTCCTTGTTGACATTCATTCCGTACCGAGCAGAAGAAAATAAGTACTGAATACCAAATTGAGGTATTCCATACCAGATAATTTTCAATACTTACAACCTGAATGCATAAGAGATGAAATACTTCAAATAATACCTTCTGCATATTCTACAAATGCCAAGCTGATAATTAGATCAGGTATTGTAATTCCTAAATAATACTTGATGGATTTTCATATAAAAGTGATTTTTTTTTCAATAATAGTTCACCTCCAGCAGTCCTCATTATCTTTCGAATACCAAAATGAAGTATTTTTAATTGTTTGAAACATTTTTTTAAATACCTTTATAATACCAAAACGAGGTATTGAAAACTGAACAATGCCTAATTATGGTATGCATAAGTTATTGCGAGTTATTCTTTCCTCCTCGGGTTGTTTGTCTATTTTTCATTAGCAAATTGATTTCGGAATATGTTCCCGGATTTACCTAAAAAATGTTACTAAATCTTTCACAAGTTCAGTTTTTTCTCGCAATTCCTCAAAAAGTTGATTCTGTCAAATCTAATACTGAGATATTTTGCTGATTGTTCTACTAGAAATTCTTTTGCGAATCCCTTTAAATATTTTTTCCTTAACAAATATTGCCAAAATACATAAAAAATGCGTCAAACATTCTTCTATGTTTTCTTTTTCGAGAAATTTCTCTTCAAATCCTCGGATTTTTCTAGAAAAAAGGTTTTTAGATGTCGCTTGCCTGCGAATTCTTCAGAGGAAATTTGTTGAAAACCCCAGAAAAAGTTTTGCTTCCGAAATTGGCATAGCGGTTCAGGAATCTGTAGAGAAATATGTAGCAAAATAACTGAGAAGTAGAAGAGTAAAAAAATTTGTATTGATCTTCCTTAAAACACTTCTTTGGAAATAATGTTATCAATTATTAGCAGAATCCACTAAGGCGGAATTTCTTTAGGCTCGCTGGCAGAATTCTAGAAAACCGGAAATCGAGGAAGGATGTACTTCAGAATAATTTCTAAAGAAGATTCTGATGCAACTTCTTGAGAAATTTATTTAATTTGTTTTAACTATCCTGTAATTAACCTCTCGAAATAAGATAAATAATCACTTGACTTTCATATTACCACTAACCATCTATTGCTCTACCTGCTTCAACCTTTCAACCTGCTTTTGTTTCTCCTTCCTTCGCATGACGCTTTGAGGAACTTCGTATAAAAATCTGTCCATACTCCAAAAAAATGCAATATTTTAAAGAATTTAAAAAAATGGTGAATTATAGGAGTTTTGAATTTTTATACGTACGGTTATGATCTTAAAACATACTGGCAATGTTTTCGCGTTAAACTCCTACAGTATTACAGAATAATAGACCCTTCAAAAAAGTTTGTTTTGAAATTCTGAACGTAGGAAAAATTCTACATCAATATGTTCACCAGAGTATCATAAAACTTTGGAGTTGATACAAAATTTTATCTAAGATTTAAGTTACAAATGCTTTCAGTAAAAACACCAATAATTTTCTATTATAAGAGACGAGGAAAAGAAAACTAGATTTGTTGTAATAAATCCTACAAGGACCACTTAACTTTTCTATGAGGTACATTGTCAATTCTTGAATTCCTGTTGTAAATTATGTATTTTTTCCGAATAATGTTTATTCAAAAAATTACCAACAAAGTACTTTCAAACCTTTTTTTGTATATGTTTCTCTAGAAATCTGATATGGAGTGATTTGTAGGGGAATATGTAGAGCAATCCCTCAAAATATTGTAATATTCCCGGAGTAGTTTTTGAACAAAAAAAATTGAGAATGGATATTTTTTTTAATTTTATTCATGGAAAAATCCTGAGATTACCATTATCAAAAAAAAAAAAAAAAAATTAGGGTTAATTCTAGACCCTGAAAGAATATTTGATGGAATTTCTAGAGAAATTTTTTAAAAGTTCAAGAATAAATTGCAAAAATCTAAATCTGATGAAAAATTTCTTCAAAAATTCCGAAAAGCATCGTTAGTGCGGTTTAAACAAATAAAAATCTCTGGAAAATATTCAGATGAATCTCTGGTGAATTTTTCGGAGGAATCTTAGGGAAACTAAAAAAATCTGTGAAAATAATGCAGATACAAATGCGGAGAATTTCTCTGGAAAATCATGAATAAAATTTTCTCAATTGTATTTTTTTACAATTCCTCATGAAATTCTTGTGAAATATTACGAGGATTTCTTAGAGCAACACCTGGAACAATCATTTGATTGTTTTGCAGGAAGTCCGGATAATTTTTACTGCGGTTTTTTTAACAGACATTTAGAAAGAACTACGAAAGCAAAGTGAGAAGAACTCTTTATGAACTATCTGAAGAATTCATGGAATGAATCCTTGCTTGTTGATCTTGAAGACATTTTTAGTGAGAGTCATAGAATTTTTTGTACTATTTTTTGATGAAATTCTCAGTTATTCCTGAACATCCTAATCAAATTTTCAATGGACAACTGGAGGATACTTTTAACTAACAATTGGAATTTATATGTAATAAGTATGTAGAGGGCCTTCCAGGAGAATTTATTAAAAGAACTTTTAATGCATTCTCTGAAGAAATTCTTCAAGTGTTTTTTTTATTTTTTAGCTTTTTGATAGAGAAATTTTCTAATGATCAATAAGTCTAGGAATGATTTTTCGTGAGAATCCTAGGATGAGCTCAGTGGAAACCGGTAAAGGAATTCTTGGAGAAAGCACTAAAAGTACGAAAATAATTGAGGAAGGAATTTCTTCTCCAAGAAGGAATCTCTTCATAGCACACGGTTGAATACCTGAATAGTTCATGGAAGTACCACAAAGGACAATCGTCGTGAGTTTTTTTTTGCTAGAATTCTTGAAGAATTTTTGATACAAAAATAATCCAGTAGCGAAGATTGAAATTTACAAATATCGCTGATGTGCCGTGAAATGAGACAAAATAATAAACAATTAAGTTCAATACAATTCTGGTAAAACTACGAAATTTGGGAAAATCGTGATTATTGTGACCGACGTTACTTCTGTGAAACAAGTATTTTCTAGGCCCCCCCCTAGGCCCCCTCCAGAAAAAAATCCTAGCTACGCCAATGTCTGCGCATTTGCGTATCCGATGACTATCTTGACGTCTTGTTTTGGGCACTCTCCGTAGGCCTTATCCAGGCTCTCATAGAACTCATCCTTCATGTCATCGGGCTTATCATTCGTTGGCGCATATATGCTGATCAGGCTGTAGTTGAAGAACTTGCCCTTCATTCTCAACACACAGATTCGGTCGCTTACCGGTTTCCACCGAATAATTCGCTTCATCTGCTTCCCAATCACTATGAAGCCAACTCCACGTTCTGCTCTGTCGCCACCGCTGTAGTAGATGTGGTACTTCAATGAAGTGTTGGCGATGGGGTCCACCGCTTGGAACTCGCGTTCTCCGGTTCTTGGCCAGCATATTTCCTGGATAGCTGCCACGGTCACGCCGACATTCCGCAGTTCACGAGCCAATAGCCCAACACCGTGGGTTTATCCAAAGTTCACACATTTCAATATCCGACTTTCCAATCGTCGTCTTTTATTTGTTGCCGGGTCTATTGCCATAAAATCAATCCGTTTGCTCTATTTTTGCCTTTTTTGATTAGTGAAAAGTTTTTGATAGGCCATCTAACCATGGTTGCGCTACCTACATAGCGCTAGATACAGTAATTTCCGCTTGTTCTCTACATGATGACCTCGTTCATAGCCATCCCAACCATCCAATTTTATCAGGGCTTTGGACCTGTAGTTCTGGTTCTCAATAGCTTCAAGTTCTTTCGGTCATTTCTGTCCTAGTGGGAACTTAGAGCACAGAAGAATAAGATTGCCTTGAAGATCCCATCAAAACCCCCCACTACACCACCGATCAGCGTTGCTCATTTTTCCCCCTTGAATCCTCAATCCTAATGGAATTCCGTTTGTTCGTAAACGATAGATGTACTCGTATATTCCAAGCCAGACTGCCATTTGCAGCAGCGTTCGTTCGGTGGGTTGGACCGCCACATCAGCACCAGCACCACCACCAGTACATTGTCAGTTCGGTAAATCCAAATCCAACCCAAAGGAGGGGGTAAAGATTTCCGGAATTTTGGATGGATGTAATTTGCATTCGATTAAAGTTGAATTTTATTAGGTGCCAGTATGTATGCCAAGTGCCACGGATCCGTTTGAGCCACGGAACGATGAGCTTTCGGCCTTAGCTGGCCACAGTGGCCCATGGCTGTGCAAGACTTATGTTCTCAGATTATTTTGCTAATTTTTCATTTTTAAGTCTAAATGCTGTTGTTATGTTCTATTCCAAAGCCTTTTTTGACGAACGTTGTACTGTTTTGTAAAGATGTTGTAGTGTTCATGTACCGTTTTGATTCATATTACGGACAGCTTCAAATTCCGGACACTCTACTTTGTATGGGAAACATTTCACACGAAATGTTTCAATTTTCACCGTTCAAAAGATCTCACTTTCGAGGCTCGTTTTAATACACATTTTCCATAGATATCTATGAGAATTTATAATGCCCAACTACCTTAAGCGTCTCTCTAATAGTTTGACGAATTCAATTGATGATTCAGATTTTGTATTTATGATTTGTTTAACCTGTCCGGAATTCGAAACAAGGTGTCCGGAATATGAGGCAAGAGTGGGGAGCGTCCGGAATAAGAATCATCAAAAGTCCATACATTTTTGTTTATTTAAAATTATTCACATTGCGGAATCAAAAAATTTACCCATCATTCAAAAGTTAAGCGTTTATTTTACATGCCTTTTGATGAGTTGTACTTCACTGAGGCCTTAAGTGCCCGTAATATGAATCAAAACGGTATTTCAACAGCTCTTGTAGCGTTCTTTCACATTGAAATATTTGAAGTTAAACATTTCAGAGCGTTACTAATCGAGAGACAACTCTGATTGTATTATTCATCTTCTTGGCATTACTTCATCACTGAGTCAGAGTCTGCTTTTTAGTTTAGTGTATAATAGCACTTCCACAGTTATTAACTGAGAGCTATCTCTACCAAAGTTGCCATTTTCGCATTCGTATATTGTGATGCAGGTACGATGATACTCAATGCCCAGGGAAGTTAAGGAAATTTCCATTACGAAAAGATTCTGGACCGACCGGGACACCTTCAGCATGCTTTGCTTTGCGAAATCTAACAACTTGGTCAATGAAGGCCCCTAATCGGGTATCGAAAAAAGTTAACAGATTATCAATTTCATTCCATTTGGAACCAATTTTGAAGCTTTGTCCGACCTTTATTCGAAGGCGCGCCACTGTGCATCCCGCAACGTCTGAATTCGACTACCAACTCGAGGAGGAAACTGATGATGATGATTGTTCTCGAGGCAGCCGAACAAGTAGCTACTACAGTGTAGGTATATGTGGCTCTGGTAATACGGCTCGAAATTGAGTTCGGATTTCCCGGCAGATGCCACGCGAGGATCGACTACCAAATAGCGGTAAATTTATCGAGTTTGCCCGGTTGGAAGGGAACGGGAGTTGGTACGGGGTAGGTTTCAAGGAAATCTCAGCCTTGTGTTGGGCCAGATAGCGGGTATTTTAGGCTCTGGATTTCAAGATAAGTACTTTCATTATGGAAGGATTTGCATAACACTTGTTAATCAAAGTGCAATAAATTTGACTGTGTAAGGCAGGAGCTGAAACTGAAATTGGCTGTAACTCTGAAGGTTCTGTTAGGAGATGTTCGGCGAGGGTTTCGCGTAATGGACGTTTTGTGGTCGTTAATTTTCAACGAATTTTGAACAGAAATAATTTTACTGGATTTAGGAGAGAACCCTTATGCCAAACATTGCTTCCGGAAACTTCTCCAGGAATTTCTCCAAATTTTACTCCGGGAATGCAAGAGTTTCTTTAGGGAGTTCTTCAGGATTCCTTCAAGAAATCTACCAGGATACCTGAGAGGAATTCTCTCATGGAGAAATCCCTGAAGGAACTAGTGAATCCTGGTGAAATTCTGAAAGGAGCTCCTGTAGGAATCTTTGAAGAAACTTTTGGAATAATGATATAAGCCATCTTGAGGTATTCTTAAAGGAATTCGTTTAATAATTCTTAAAGAATCGCTGGAGGAACTTCTGGAAGAACTCCTTGCGGAATTCCTGGTCAAATCCATGAAGGAAAATCTCTGGAAGAATTCATTAAGGTATCTCTTAAGGGATAACAGGAGGAACTCTTGGGACAACTTCTAAGGGATCTCTAGCGGGGATCCTTTAGAAATCCTTCGAGGAACTTTTGAAGGAATACGTAGAGAATTTCTGGAGGAGCTCATGAAAGAATCCTCTGGAGGAATTTCTGAAAGAATCCATGGAGGAATTCCTGGAAGAAATACCTAAAGGAACTCCTCAAGAAACTTTTTTTTATTTTTTTTTTGGTTCCCTGGAGGAAGCCTTGGAAGAACTCTTGAAAGAACTGCTTAAAGAATGCCTGAACGAACTTCTGAAAGGATTCATGGATGAATTTTTGGAGAAATTTCTGAAAGAATTACTGGAGGAATTACTGAAGGAATTCGTGGAGATATTCCTGAAGGAATTCTTGAAGGAACTACTGAAGGAATTCCCAAAGGAACTAATAGAGCAATGCCTGAAGGAACTCCTGGAGGAATTCCTGAAGGATTTCCTGAAGCAATTGCTGAAGGCACTTTAGGAGGAATTCATGAATGAATTTCTGTAGGAATTCCTAAAGGAATTCCTGTTCGAATTCCTGAAAAAACTCATTGGAGAATTTCTGAAGAAGAAGCAACTCCTGGTACAATTTCTGAAGAAAACTCCTGTAGGAATTCCTGCAGGAACTCCTGGAATAATTGCTGAAGGAACACCTACTGAAATTCCTGAAGGAACTCCTGAAATTCCTGAACAAAAACGTGGAGGAAGTCTCCTGGAAAAATTCGTGAATAAATCATAAACTCCTGAAGGAATTCTTGAACGAACTTCTGGATTAATTCCTGAAGATACTCTGAAGGAGTTCTAGGAGGACTTCCTGAAGGAACTCCTGGAGGTATTCCTGAAGGAATTCCTGGAGATAGTGCTGGAAAAATTCATGAAGGAACGCCCAGAGAAATCCCTAAAGGAAATATTTGAAGAATTCCTGGAGAAGTTCGTGATGGAACTCCTAGAGGAACTCCTGAAGTAACTCCTGGAAGAATTCCTGAAGGAATAAGTGAATTATTTCCTGTAGGAACTCTTGCAAGAATCCCTTGAGGAACTCCTGGAAGAATCCCTGGAGGCACTCTTTAAAGATTCCATGGTGGAACTTCTAGATAAATTTCTGAAAAAAAAAACATGTAGAAATCCCTGGAGGAAGCCCTGAAAGATCTTTTGAAGGAACTCCTGATGCTACTCCTGGAGGGATTTCTGAATATAGTTCTGTATGAATTCCTAAAGATACTTCTGGAGGAATTTGTGAAAGAAATAATGAAGAATTTCCTGAAGCAACTCCGGGAGGAGTTCCTGAAGAAATTAACGGAGGCATGCTTTAAAGAACTCGTGGAAGAATTTTTAAAGGAATTTCTTGAGATGATCTTGAAGGATTTTTTTAAGGAACTCCTCAAGGAAAACTAAAAAGAACTAATAGAGCAATGTCTGAAGGAACTCCTGGAGGAATTTCTGAAGGAACTCCTTAAGCAACTCCTGAAGGAACTTCAGGAGTCATTCTTGAAGGAACTTTTGTAGGAATTCCTGAAAAAACTCCTGTAGGAATTCCTGAAGAAAAAGCAACTCCTGGCACAATTCCTGAAGGAACTCCTGAAGAAACTCCTGGAGGAATTCCTACAGGAATTTCTGGAACAATTGCTGAAGGAACTCCTACAGAAATTCTTAAAAGCACCCCTGGAGACATTACTGAAGGAGCTTCTGAAATTCCTGAAAAAAAAACATGGTAGAAGTCTCCTGGAAAAATTCCTGAAGAAAATTATAAAGGAACTCCTGGAGGAATTCCTGAACGAACTTCTGGAGAAATTCCTGAAGATACTCCTGGAGCAATTCCTGAAGGAAGCTCTGAAGAAGTTCCTGGAGGACTCCCGGAAGATATTCCTGGAGGTATTCCTGAATAAATTCCTGGAGATACTTCTGGAGGAACTCCCAGAGGAATCCCTTAAGGAACTATTTGAAGAGTTCCAGAAGGAACTACTTGAATAATTCCTGAAGGAACTCCTGGAAGAATCCCTTGAGGAACATCCGGAGGAATCCCTGGAGAAACTCCTGGAAAAATCTCTGGAGGACTTCCTTAAGGAATCCACGAAGGAACTCCTGGATAAATTCCTGAAAGAATTCCTGGAAAAATCCTTTGAGGAAGCTTTGAAGCTGGAAGAAATTCCTGAAAAAAAACTCTTGAAGGAACTCCTCAAGAAGCCTTTTTTCTACTCATTTATTTGGATCCCTGGAGGACGCCCTGGAAGAACCCTTGAAGGATCTGCTGAAGGAATGCCTGAACGTATTTCTGAAGGTATTCCTGAACAAATTTTTGGAAAAAAAAAACTCAGAAAAAATTCCTGAAGAAATGCCGAACGAATTCCTGGAGATATTTATGAAGGAATTCTTGAAAGAACTCCTGAAAGAATTCCTAAAAGAATTATTAGAGCAATGCCTGAAGCAGCAATTCCTGAAGGAAGCTCTGAAAGAGTTCCTGGAGGACTTCCTGAAGGAACTCCTAGAGGTATTCCTGAAGTTATTCCTGGAGATACTTCTGGAGGATTTTTTTGATGAATGCTTTCAACTGTGATGACTAATTTCTTTCTAAAGTTTTATCAGCTCTACCAGTCTTGAGGCAGCTAAAAAACGTTTGCTTCTACTTTCCGACGTTTCGGCGTATATTTCGCCTTCTTCAAGGGTTTCTACAATTATAAATGAGTGTGGTGATTTACAAAGAACAAGATTAAAAGAGGTTAAAATATTTGAAAAAAGTGGTTTTTGTTGTATGACTTACAGAGGCTGCGTTTTGTTGTGTGTATCGGTGTCTTGTCCGACTTGTGACTGTCTAAAATTGCTAATGGCGTCCCACTATGATCTGTGCGTATCATACCTACGCTTTTCGATAAAAGCTCTACGCGATAATCGCCCGCGCACAGTTGTTTTTGCCTTTCCTTTCATTAGCTTGAATATGAAGTCTGCTTGGGTACGAAACTCGTTGATAAGCCTCAGAGAATTCTCAGGACACATCTGTAGATTCATAGGCCTTCATTCAATAGAATGTTTTGACATCTACAGTCGCCTCTCCACATCTCGATATCGAAGGGACCATCGAGATAGGAGAGATCGAGACAATGAACATTTTTTTAATGAATACTAGATTGAAAAACACTCCGTTACCAAGAAAATAATGAATAATCAAATGTCATTGTACGTTTCTAATTTGTTTTGAACCCCAAAAATTGGGTCTAGTAACCTTTGATATTGGTTGTATCGAGATACAGAGAGAAAATTGGGAACGAAAAATTAACAGGAACGCATCGAGATACGGAGATATCGAGATAAGGAGGATATCGAGATGGGGAGAGAAAAATTGTATGCAGAATGAAGGGACCTAAGAAATCATCGACATAGGGAAAGATATCGAGATATAGAACATCGAGATGTGGAGAGTCGACTGTACATGTAATATTTTAATGGAGTTCATGAGAAAGGTGATCTGGTTCTCAACATTGTGACGTAATGAAACATTTATGAAAGTTGTATCACAATCAACAATCCCAAATTAATTGGAAATGCACAACAATTTCACCTAAGACATAGATTCGTATGTCTTTTCTCTTTCTTGTAGTTTCATGTGTATATTTCCTCCCAGAAGCACTTCAAGAACTAGTCAACGACACACACATAACCAAGCCCGATGCAATACAATATCCGTTTTACGAGAAAAACTGTAACTGCATAGTCACACCAAAGCACTAGAACAGTCGTTCTCCATCCGGATCCGGTACGGCAAAACTGATGGGAGTCCTTCTGAACTGGTTGGTGAACGAAAGAAAAAAAAAACCGAGCAGAAAGAAATCACCGCTCTCCACTCGAGCACGAAAAAACCAAGAAGCGCATTTCTGGTACGGTTACACGCTCGTTTTACCGATACTTATTTCCCTTTTAAACCGAATTAAAAGTTCTTTTGCCGTTTTCTCCGATTCATCTCTCTCCCATATCTCGGTTACAGAGGGCCCACATATTCGTAGCGGTGAATGCGCAACTATTAGATCAAGCTGAGGGTCGTGGGTTCGAGTCCCGACTTAGAGACTCGACTTTCCAGGACATAGCATATTTTCGTATCTGCCACACGATATCCACATGCAAAGATAGTCAATAGGCAAAGAAAACTCTCTGTTGAGCTGAGAAGCAGGCTCCCAGTAGGGACATAACGCCAAGAAGAAGATCTCGATCGCAGGCGACCAATAGTTTCTATTGGTTGGTTGACTAGAAGCTGGTGAAGCTCAAATGTACTTGGTTCTTTTTTTCTGTTCCTTCGAAAACTAACCGGCGGACGTTTGGCTGACTGATGCTGGCAGCGCTAATGGTGGCACAGTTGAGTTAAACAGGAAGGAAATTCTCATGCACATGTAATGTAAGGTACTTTGTTGCCACCCTTGGACAATGGGCGAGCTCCATACAAAAAGTGGCCAATGTAAATGTACGGTTCAGTTAAATTACGTATCATGTGAACAGTCCATTTTAATACAATCAAAACCCTGAACGGTACAATTAAATCCGATATTTCTGCTATGATGGCGAAAAAATTTTTTTCCCGACCACTGTGCCTTGTTGGAATGGGACAGGGAAAAAAAAAGACGGACGACTGGTGAAAGAAAGTTGTTTGCTCGTCCTTCGATAGAACAGCATTGCGGAGAATATTGTCACCGGATAGGTTTAAGCTATTCATGTGCGATTCTGCAAAGTTGCATTACCATGCAATCGAACCCAAAGAGGTGTGAATTATATTGATTCACTTCCAATTACCGATGATGATGGGAAATGGTACGGAAATGGAATATTCTTCTCAGGGAGGTGCTTTTTGTAGAGTGTCCATCCAGGTGCGAAATTCGACGCAAGAGGGCATCTGACCAGGTATGGCAACCGGATATGGGCCCAATAAGTGGAATAAGTGCTCCGAGGACGGAGCTGGGCGGATGATGTAGTCAGTTGGGTAGCACTTTGTTATTTTCCAGGTTGACCAACCCAACAACAAATCGGCCCATAAAGGAAAAAGTGTCTCATATTGGAAAAAAGGCATTGAGAAAACAACGCTTGAAGTTTGCTGTCTCATACAAATGTTCATGATTTTTTAAAGTATTTGGTCTTTTGATTTTGTGCGTTTCTTTTGAGTAATGGATTGATCAGTTGGTACTGGTGAGCTCGTTTCATACTTGTTATAACACATTTTTATCGATAAGGTAATAACAAATCGAATTTAGTACTAGACCAGACTCCCAGATGAAACTTTACCAATAAATCCCCCTCCCATGGAGATTGTGGAGATGCAGAGGTATTTTCGGTTTCTAGAAATAACAATTGCAACACACTCACATTCTTTCCTCATCCCAACTAACTGTAAGGATTTGGTCGGCGCCGTTATTGATCAATAATATGAGAGCTGCTATACTTCGAGGATAAGCGGATAGTCCAATCCCTTATTCATTTGAATTGTAGTGCAATTCTTACCAGTTACGATCAATCACAGAGTAGCAACCATTGACATGTATAGTCAGTCAATGCTATGCTTAACTTTTTTATTATTTTTTATTTTCATTATATTAATTCATAAACGACACTTATACTTTTATGGGCAGAGATGCGCCCTTAGATGGAAGAAGAAGGGAACTCTGAGAAAAACCACTCTCCCACGGAAGTATAGTTGGAACGTGACGGGAATAAAGAAAGATAGCGAGAGGAGGGACTGGGGAGTGAAAGGTTAGACCACCTGGGCGCTTTGGGGCTTTTCCGGATAGAAAAGCTCCCTTCTTCCCTGCAAGTGGGGCAGGCATTGGGACTGCTGCGCTGCACTTGTGCTACTTCTGGCGAAAGTAATGGTACTTGAGGTGGACTTGTGAACCGAAGAAGTGTTTTTCTCTATCGCTTGAATGGAATTGAAGAAAAAAAAACAGAGCTCCCCGTATGAGTATGAAATAGAGCAGCCGTAGAAAAATGGTTCTAATCGGCTTAGAGTTCGTGGCCAATGATTTCTATATTTCAGGAAGATTATTAGTGGTTCTTGAAAACGGAATAATGGTCTCATTAGTTCTTTTTTTTTTATACTGTGCAAAACGCGTGAGGGATTGTAGAGCAATATGAAATAGTCTAAGTTATATCTCATTTATTTAACAATCAACGCTCCGTCATTGTAATCATCGTCATCATCGAAACTTTTTTTATTATTATTATTATTTTATAGGCACTCCGTGCTCGTGGCCACTACTGTGCCGGACTCAGTTGATCTGTAGCTTCTTTATCGATACAGATCTATTTTCATCTTATCTATATTTACATCTAGTTTCACTCTCTCCTACTCTTTTACTCTCACGGTCCTCCGTGAGGCGTCTTCTGGTGGCTGGACGGGTTTTTTGTGAAGGGGCTGAGAATCGAACCCATGACCTTCCGCTTATGAAGCGAAAGCGTAACCTCAAGGCTACAGACCCCCCCTAACCTTCGAAACTTTGAAAGCAGTTTTTCGGTTCAAAACTAAAAATTATTCGATGAGAATGCGTTCACTGTGTTTCGACTGCAGAATAGAATACAGTGAACACATTTTTCTATTTATTTTCTTGATTTTGAATTGTTTTTGAAAATTTCGAAATCAATGATGGAACCCGCCTTCTTAAAAGGCTCATGCGCCATATGGCTCAAAAGAGCCGAAATTATTTCACTTTTTTACATTACTTTAAAACTAAGCTTAGAAAAGGAAAGGATGACAAAACGATATATAAGGCATGCTGTGCTATATACTGTGTATAGATAAAATAGCAGAAGGGGGGGGGTATAACTTGCAGACTTATAACCTGTTCATTGATTTCAAGGCGGTGTACGATTCAGTTTAACGAAATGAACTGTGGCAGATAATGCCTGAACATGGTTTTCCGGCAAAATTAACTAGGCAGATTGCAGATGAGATGTCAACCTCGTTTGTGACGTTACATGGATTGAAGCAAGGAAACACACTTTCAAATTTATGTTGCTTGGCTTTGCGGACGAGACCGGGTTATGTATTCAATTACTCTCTTGTGTTTATATGCGAGTGTTCAAAGCTACCGAGCCGTGTCCGGGGTGAAACCGGGATGTTACCGGGCTGTTCCTTCAGGAACTCCTTCAGAGCTCCATAAGTTCCTTCAGAAATTCCTCCAGGAGTTCCTTCAGGCATTGCTCAACTAGTTCCTTTGGGAATTGCTTCAGGAGTTCCTTCAAGAATTCCTTCAGGAATATCTATAGGAATTCCTTCAGTAATTCGTCCAAAAAATTTCAGAAATCCCTTCAGAGGTTCGTTCAGGCATTCCTTCAGGGTTCCCTCCAGGGATCCAAATAAATAAAAAAAGGCTTCTTGAGAAGTTCCTTCGGGAGTTTTTTTGTCCAGAAATTCTTCCATGGAGCTCCTCCAGGAATTTTCCACGTATTCCTTCAAAAGTTTTTCTAAGGGTTCCTTAAGGAGCTCCGCTAGAGATTTCCTTCCAAGAGTTCCTCCTTGTATCCCTTAACGAGTTCATCCAGCGATTTTCTCTTATGGATTCGTCCAGGAATTTCGCCAGGAGTTCTTCCAGGGATTCCTCCTGGAGTCTCTGTAAGGATTATTCCACGAATCAGCCTTCCCATGAACATTGCCGAGTTCCACTCGGGTTCGCATTTTTCTACTCGTGTTTGACAGCAAACGCACGACGGCAAAAAGTGAAATAAAACTGAATGAGTTTCAGAACCCTTTATTACAAATAAACACTTATGAACAGGTGGATTTGACGTTGAGAAATCGCCACTGATATCACTTTTAATTAATCATTATTGTCCAACAATATTCAAGCATTCATTATAGAAACGTGTTTCTTGTTATATAGTTAAAATAGTTGACCAAAGTAATTTAGAACAGCATCAAGGCTTAATGAATGAAAAAATGTTTATTTTATTGGTTGGAATTTCTAATGTAATTTCCGACAAGTTTTTAACAAACTGTTTGAATATTTTTGGATGTTTTCCAAACCGTCTCTGACTAACCTTCCACATGAGTTTTGATGAGTTTTTTTTTCAGAATGTAGCATTGGCGTAGCTAAATTTTTTTCTGAAGGAGACAGAAATAATTTCGGTAGCAATATTCAGCATTTTCATAAATTTCGTAGTTTTTACAAATTTGTATTGATTTTGTTTATTTTGTATTTGTATTTTGTATTTGCATCTTTAAAGAATTCTTTCAAAAAAACTCATAAGGAATGTCCTTTGTGATTCTTCAACGAATTTCTTCATGATCTATTTTCGTACTTTTCAGTACTCTCTCTAAGAACTCCTTTGCCAGTTTTCACTGAGTATGTCCTGCGGTTCCCACGGAAAATCATTCCCAGACATTCTGATCTCACCAGAAAATTTCTCGAAGAATCTCTATCGACTTGCTTAAAACATCTCTTGAAGAATTCCGCCAGAGAATGCATTAGAAATTCCTTCAATCATTTCTTTTGGAGGGTCCTCTAAGTAAATAGCTATATTAATAAAAATGGAATGGTGTTTGTATGTCACGAAATGTCTAGAGACTGGGCTATCGTATTTTGAATATTCTTTCATAGTTATGTTTCTGAAATGCTTTGACGAGTTAGTGTACATAAAAAGCTTACGATAATCACCGGGAAAGTTGGAAAAATAGAGCAAATGGATGTGTCATTTTTTAAGGGACGGTTCATGGCGTTTTTCAACAGCCTACTTGATGGCAAAACGAAGTACCGTTTTGTCTCAAATTCCGAACAGACTCATATTCCGAACACTCGGTTTTTGTATGACGATGAGGTTGAAATGTTTCGCTGAAATATGTCATCAAATCACCAGGAAATGGCAGCCAATTACAAACCAATTTAATCATCTTTCAACCTATTTAACTCTTCGGGAGTAGTGATGATTCTCTAGTTCGAGGTCAGTGGAACTAGCTCAGATGAATTGTGAAATTATTTATTTGGATACGATTTATTCGTGCTGTTCGGAATTTGAATCAAGGTGTTCGGAATATGAGACAGAATGAGCGCAGTGTTCGGCATTTGAATCAAAATGTTGTATCATACTTTTTCGTAAAAACAGTACTGAACAAGCTTTAAT